>NC_057738.1:30196822-30259454 GCF_004010195.1 Chiloscyllium plagiosum
GAAACAGGCGGTGCGGGGTTGTGGGACTATGAGGTTGGAGGCGGTGGATGGGAGATCCCCTGAGGTGATGAGGTTATGGATGGTCTGGGAGATGATGGTTTGGTGGTGGGAGGTGGGGTCATGGTCAAGGGGGCAGTAGGAGGAGGTGTCCGCGAGCTGGCGTTTAGCCTCAGCGGTATATCAAGAAGGAAGTCAACTGAATGTCAACTGGTTTGTGACACACAGGCATGACTTCTTGGCAGTTATCATAATGCCTTCATGCCAGTCCTTAACACTCTACCTTCCAACTAGATCAGTGATTGGTAAATTGACTTTGGAGACAGAAGCATCTCTTTTCCACCAAACCCATAGCTCCTGTCAGGAATATGTGAACATACATGAGAGCCACACAGGAACAGTGTAAGTGAAGCACAGATGCAAGATTTCAGGTAGTTGGACTAGTTTGACAGAGCCCTGCAGTATAGCCCTGAGTGAATCTCCTTTTTTCTGCATGCTGCATATTTGTGCAATTCAGAAGGACTAAGTTCTGTACCTACCATAGGAAAAAGAAACAAAGGAGGAAAAGAAAGAAAGGAAATAAGGGCAAGAGGATGACTGGTGAAGGACGAGTTTGAGAAATCCTGCCAGCTGCCACTACTATAAGGCAACAAATCGTGGAAAGTGTCCCATAGCTAACTCTCACTCCAGCAAATCAACAATAGCATATACCTGATCTACTCCTGCCACCTATCCTCACAAGACCCTCTGGCATTACTACCTAATCAGTGTTCTTGTTACATAACGAAGAAGCAGATAATGCTATAAGCTTCTCCTTTACCTGACATGTAAAGGCGTCTGTCAGCTGCCTGTCACCAACATCCACACCTTCTTTGAGAGGTGCTATCTGCCTTTATATTGCATTAGGAATGCCTGATAACCAAGCACCAATTAAGGAATCTGCGAATAAAACAGCATGACTATAACAAAAAGCTACTTATTAAATGATGATGAAGGAATGTGACCAATTTTAATTCCTATTTTTATCCACATCATGAGGCCCAATTCTGGGGCAAAGATCTATCTCTGTAATACTTCCTACAATTTTTTTTGGAAAAGACTCCACGACTACGAGTATAAACCTTGCAGATTCCTTATAAAAGTAACAAAAACAGAAATTGTTGGAAAAACCCAGCACACCTGGCAGCATCTGTGGAGAGAAAGCAGAGTTAACATTTCGGGCCGAGTTCTGAGGAAGGGTAAGTCAGCCTGAAATGTTAACTCTGATTTCCGCTGCTGAGCTTTTTCAGCAACTTCTGTTTTTGTTTCTGATTTACAGCATCTGGAGTTCTTTCGGTCTTATAAAAGTAATATTACTTACGTACCTGGAATGTATTTTGTGACTTTTTTTTCATTTACAAGCACAGTTTCTTAGACCTGAAATGTGAGCAGAGTTCACTCAAAAGTATTTAAACGCTTGGTTTCAGTATAAGGTTCATGCATTTTAGTTACTATACATAACTGCCTTTACACTTCATGAACCCCATACTTCAATAAAATTTCATCTCTGTTTTGACGGTTTAAGGTATTGTGAGAACTGGGCTACTCCTGAATTTTGTTGCTTTGAACATTTCATTTTATGAACATTTATTTTGTCTTGAGCATCAGATTCTTAATTTATCTAGTTCACAGCCATTTAGATTAATGACAGTGCAGGCAGTAAGACAGCGTTCCAGTCCGTGATTTATTTTCGTTCCTCCTCCCACCTTCCTCCACCTCCTCAAAGCTAGCCCCAGCACATCCACAGACCCACAGTGTTGCATTTCTGTAACTCTTGGTAATTTAACTGCCAACTCCCTCGGGATGGAGGGGTTAACCTAATGTCAGAGGCAGCAGGTTATGACTTCCATGTAAGTCTGTCAGCCTGTTCCAGTTGGGATCCATCGTTTGTGGAGGCTGACAACAGCCTGCTAGTGGGGGTAGGTCCTTCAGACTACAAATTATAGTTTCTTATTGCACAAACACAAAAGGGCCAAAATTCTTCCCATCACTAACTTCAGAAAAAAAGGCAGACTTGAGTGAAAATAGTAGTCAGCCCCTAGGAGACTGCTGACCCCAAACCAAACTCACTTACCAGTGAAGCCTTCAGGGAGTTTTCAATTCACTGATTTGAGATAATTAACTTTAATATATTTCTACTCAATGTTTTAGCAGAGGCAAGAAATTAATCTTCTAGTATTTTAACACTTTATTTTACCAAAGATCTATTGTATTACTGTCATATACATCTCCCATAAAAATGAAAGTCAGCACACTCCAGAAAACTGATTGTTTAGTACACTTATTTTTGTACATCATTTCCGTACATCATGTATATTTAGTCTGAGCATTTTTTTGTTGTTTTATTTTTCATAATAATTTGAAACTCACAAACAACGAACAAGTGCCTCTCAGAAGGATTACTCTGTCACTTAGAAATGAAGAGTACCTATCAACATATGACACCATCACTGAAAAGGATTACAACCACGTGTTCTGTTCTGATGTTGCAAACACTTCAGTATTCCATGGTATTGCAGGCAATTGGTCTCCAATAAACTGCAAAGTTGGTACATTTTCATATTGTGAAGGTGCTATACAAATTCAAGATGTTTAGTGTGAAAATAGTACTAACTTAAGGAACTCCTTTATCAGCAGTTCTATGCTTTATATTGATAATGCTGGTTTATATTGACAGGCTCCATTCTGCTATCACTTGAGCTCACTGACTTATACTCTATCTCTACTAAGCAGCTCCTCAACCTTAAAATTCTTACCATCATTTTCAGATCCACCACACCCACTAGTTATTTCCATAATCTCTCCCAGCCCTACAACTGTCAAAGATCTCTGCACTCATCGAATTTTCTTCTCTTGCATCCCTCCAATTTAATCGCTCCATAACTGGCATCCAGCTGCCTAGATCTCAAATTCTGGAATTCCCCTCCACAAGCCTTCCAGCCTCTCTAAGTGTCTCCTTTCCTTTAAGAAATTCCTTAAAACCTACTTCTTTAACCAGGTTTTGTATCATTAATCCAAAAATTTCCTTATGCAGTTCATTGTCAGATTTTGCTTGATTACGCTCCTGTAAAACATCTTGGATTATTTTATTGTGTTCAAAATGCTGTGCAATTGCAAATTATTTGGTTCATCCCTCTCCTACATCATTGGACAAAGCAACAAATATTCAATTGAAATGTATAATTATTCCACAAACCATGACAAGTATAAGAAGAAGGAAGTTACATGTTGCCATCTGCTATAAAAACAGGTAAATAGAGAAGAGCATGAAGATTTGACAAGTTACACAAAGCATCATTTCATTATTCATCTCTTCCACTTCAAAATGTTAACAGTAAAAAGGAATCACAAAGCTGAATTGTGAAGTTACGTACAGCAGTAGATTCAGTATCTGCTGCAGCACAACTTTTCCCCAGAGGCCAAAATGGTGGCACAGCAACAGATTTTCCAGGTCAGGCAGTTCCTGGAACAGACTCAATGCAAAAATGTGCAATGAGGCAGTAACGCCTCTCCAAGTGTTGATCTTCCGTAACCCACGAGGGTCAGAGCTTGTGAGAATATCACTCACTTCACTGGGGATCATGTGGAGCCTTACACAATCTTTTGGGAGAAAGCAGTGAGAACAGACTCTTGAAAGTAGCTTCGAAGTTTAAAATTAAACTTATTTATCAAAAGGGTGGTCAAGACTTCTTGAAAAAAAGTTTTTAAACTTTTATGAACATTTGAAATCTGCTTCTTTTAAACAATTGGTCGATTTCAAGAGATTTAATTAGCCTTGGTGTTCATTTTAGAGGAGGAATAAGTTTACTGTTATCTGTCACAGTCATTTACAGCAGAGCAGTAACCTATCTTTTGAAAAGACAGAACTCTAATACACCAGATTCAGGGCAGTACACCATTCTCAGTTAATAACACTTCTATGTGGCTTTAGTGTGTTTTGCATGAACTAGCCTTTCTGAAGATTTGTCCTCATTCTTGGCTAGGGATCATGCATCGTGCAGGGTAACCCGAGAGAGAAAAATAACTATAAAAGGTCATGAGGGTAGAGTTTCCGCTTTGGTGCAATTCCCTGATTGTGCCCCAAATGCACTTGAAATTTTGCTGGTTATGCTAGGCTTCATGCTTCCACTAAAAATCATTTGCATAATCACAGAAGTAAAATATTTCATAAACCAGCATGATCAGGATGTGTGGTAGTATGTAACTGTTTCTTTTCTCCCCTTCATTATAAAATATCTCTTGGTGTATTTAAGCATAGTCACCTAGTGCAGTTTTATCAACAAAACTGAAAATGGATTAATCCCCAAAACTAACGGGATTTAAAATACCCAAAATGACTTAAAAATACTGAAGCATGGAACAGTGATTTTTTTTGAGGGCACATTAGTTGGTTTCTGAGGAGATTAAAAATGTTACCAAGAAACTTTTAAAATGAACTAAACAGTGCCTGTGTGCCAAGTAAAAGAGTGCAATTTGAAGAGCTTTCCTGAACCAGAATACTACTGAATCTCACAGCATTAACAGGGGCTGTAGCCAATTTGGTAAGTGCACCTTGATCCAGACGTACTGTATCCTGAACCAGTCTAATATTTCGAGGACAACACTGAAGCTTGTTTAAAGAGGCAGATTTCAAACAATTCAGTTTAAAGTTTCATATGTTTTCATGCTGATTTGACCAATTCTGTTGTCATGGCAAGTGAATCAAGCAGAAATGTATCCTTGATGCAGTTAGCGCATGACAATTAGGGCCAAGAAGAGAAATTCCGAACCCTGGTGCTTCTCATGTTTCTGGGTCTCTTATATCTCACCATCCCACCCTCCTTCATCCTTCAAGTGCTCAGTTTTGGAACTACTATCACCAAAGGATTGAACTGTTTTATACAGGTTTAGCAAAGCTTCTTTATTCTTATTAGCCCATTAAAAGCTCAGATCTCACTCTGATACACTTTTATAACTACAGCTTTATAAGATGATTACAAGCAACTTAGCCATGCATATTAGACTAGCTCTACTTCATTCAATGTGGCCCAATGCAAGATCTAAACAGAAACACCCAAAAGATTTGAGTTTTATTAATGAAAAAGCTACAACCTGCATTGACTAACAAATACATTCTTATTTTAAATTTAAACTGATCATACTTGAAATGTCCAACATGAAGGACACTTTAGGACAACAAAGTTCAGCAGATGCTAGAAATTGGAAATATGAACTGAAAATACTCAGTAGGCCAGAAAGCATCTGTGGAGGGAAAATGGAGTCAGATTTTCAGTACAAATTCTTGATAATGGGTTTGACAAAGGATCACCGACCTGTTTCTTTCTGCACAGATGCCTCCAGACATGTTGAGCATTTCCAACATTTCTGGTTTCTATTGATGCAAATATAACTTCCCCTTGTGAACCTTTTAAAAAGCAAACCAGACTTCTTGTGAGAATGACTGAATGTCATGAGAGAGAGGGTGAATATGTGCGAGAGTGAGGGTCTGCACAGATGCCTCCAGACATGTTGAGCATTTCCAACATTTCTGGTTTCTATTGATGCAAATATAACTTCCCTTGTGAACCTTTTAAAAAGCAACCAGACTTCTTGTGTGTTTCTTACTCCTCTTCAGTAAGAAGTCCAGCAGCAGCTGCCTGACGTCTAGTTTGGCCCATCACTAAATGCAAACTTAAAAAAAAAAGTTAAGGTGTGAAAACAACAAAAACAACTTGCTGAGCAGAAAAATCAATTATGAAATATGTTGATAATTTTTAAGAATGGGTAATTAATACAAAAAAAATTAAAAAGTGCCAAGCAGCACAACTAACTAATTTTTAACTTGCCTTTTCACGTAAGAAGCACACCGAGAAAGACAAGACGGCCTTCACTTTTGCTGTCCTTGACCCTGCCCTACAACACATCCTGGGTAAGATATTCTTGCTTTCGCCAATGCGCTTTTGGCTAAACTTATTAATAAGAGTAAGACAACCACTGTAACTGCTTAAACAGAGCTGTCAATTGTCTCACATGCTCTTCCCATGTGTTACTGTATATTCTGGAGGGAATTTTAAAAACTGGGGAAGCAGTTCCATAGCACCAGTCCACAGGGTTTGCTGAGTAGATCCTTTTGTTTCAGGATTTTCAGTTCTTCAGTTTCTCTTCCCCAGGTTCTCCACAACCAAAGAGCAATCTGTCACAGGCCAAATCTCACTTTGCACACATACTCTGGTGAAGGCCAGTCTACAAACAGCCTTCCCCACTACTAAACAAAGCAGCAGTGTCAATACAACCTACAATTAATTAAAGTGCATTTAACAAATTCAGCAATCCCTTTCACCATCCATTGTTTTTGAAAGAATCCTTTTCCAATTTTGGTCCAAAATCAAAAATACAGGAAAATTATAAAAAGGTCGATAGTACACACTCAATTTGTCTCACAAACAGTCATGCTTTCACTTACACACACTCCCATTTCACGGACAGTGATCTGGAGGCATTGGTGAATGATGTGGTGAAGAGTAGGCCAGTTCCTCTTCCACCTGACTGTCACAGGAGGCCTGGGCATTAACTGCAGAGCAGCTTAACGATCGTCCAAAATGAAGTGAGATGCCCAGGCCAGCAAACAGGTTGTTAAATGATCTTCTGCTCTGTGAATGGGTAAATACCATCTTCTCTCTGCTACCCAACACTCTCAGGACCATCACTCACTCTAACTCTGGCAATGCACACACAATTCACCAAGATTCATGGACAGCAACTCTCAATTTCTCACTCTTACTCACTCACTCTCCCACATTTGTTTTCACACCTTAACTTTTTTTTTTAAGTTTGCATTTAGTGATGGGCCAAACTAGACGTCAGGCAGCTGCTGCTGGACTTCTTACTGAAGAGGAGTAAGAAACTTCTTACTCACTCACTCTCCCACATACTCGTTCACTCTTGCGGACACGGTCAACTCTCACACACATTTACCCTCACTCTCGCACATATTCACCCTCTCTCTCATGACATTCAGTCATTCTCACAACATACCAACCAGCTGGAGATCAGATCTGGATGCTCCCTGCTTCCCTTTCCATCCTATTCCTGGACTCCACTTACCATTGGGCAGGAATTTATTTTTGATTTTGATTTCTTTTGTTACTGTGTGCATATGGACAGTTAAAAAAAAAATCAGTAATGAGTTACATAAATGATTTGGAAATACAAGACCATTCCTTCTAAAATACAGGTTATATGGCACTGGGATTTGACTTTTCTAGTCAATGTAGAGAAATAATAAAGTGACAACAGGAGTGAACCGAAACTGTAATATTAGATTAGATTCCCTACAGTATGGAAACAGGCCCTTCCGCCCAACAAGTCCACACCGACCCTCCGAAGAGTAACCCACTCAGACCCATTCCCATAACTTATATTTTGTGACTAATGCACCTAACTGTATGGGCAATTTAGCTTGGCCATTCACCTGACCTGCACATCTTTGGATTGTGGGAGGAAACCGGAGCATCCGGAGGAAACCCACACAGACAAGGGGAGAATGTGCAAACTCCACACAAACAGTCGCCCGAGGCTGGTATCGAACGCGGATCCCTGGTGCTGAGACAGCAGTGCTTACCACTGAGCCACCGTGCTGCATAGTCCCAACAAAATCAGTTCATTAGTTATATCTAACTGGACATGAACAAATAATACTAGAACAATGTTAAAACCATCTTAATAATTCAGAGATAATTCTATTGGAGCAAAATAAGAAACTTAAAAACTCAAGACAGACCTCATCATCACTCTACCAAACATTTCAATTGCCCTTGGGTGAGAACATGCTGTGACAATAGTGGGCCTGTGCCTACATGTCACATTTGAAGCATGGCCTAATGTGGATATGGACTACATCCAGAATTCACTCTGGCCAGCAAAACAAATGATGCTACAAACTCAGGCCCTGACTTCAAGACAACATGAACTCAAACATTGGAGGTGTGAGCTTGAGTGGAGCATAAGACCATATGTTGTGAACAAACTGTGCTAAGTGTGAGGAAGCCACTGGATGGTAATATCCCAGCCCAGACTCCCCAGAGGCCCCAATCAGTAGAACAGCTTCCTAGGCTCCGATGTAATTAGCAATACTTAGAAAAGATAGAAAAGATCACTAATTTTGCGCAGATTTTGCATAGATTTGACGAAAATCTTTCACTATAATACATGGTAAGAAAACAAACAAGTCCTTTTTTAAAGTCTCTCAGTCTTGGACTCCTCTCCAGAACAAAAATCAGGATAATCAAATGCTTATAAAAGAGTTTTGGGATCTATTAGAAAAAGATGATAAAGTGCAATATAAATGAAAGTATTATTTTTAAATTAATGGATTGCTTCAAGTGTTAAATGCATTACACGAAGAAGAGAATAGGGAAGAAAATAATCAGCCAGGATTTCACCCGCCCATAATCAAATAGTCTCCCGGCACTCAACTGTCTTAAATTTGTGGCATCATAATTGCAGCAGAAGTAGCAACCTTCAAACAGCAAAAGCAAATTTGAGGGAGGGGAGGCAGAATGGAAGTTTGCATTCGTCTTTGAATGGAAGAACTTCATGAAGTCATAGTCTACTTTCTTTTAGTGTAATTTCTAGAAACATGAAAAGCCAAAATCTATTTTTTAAAAAAGCAGATCAAATCTTTTTAAAATTGGCAAATGCTCTAGCTGTTGTCATGTCATGTTCACACAAAAAGAGCAACAGTGAAAATTGTGGGTGGCAAAACTTGCTTTTCCCAAGCCTATAATGAAACCTTAGCATGTGGTAATCTCATGCTGGCTATTCCGAAAAAGGCACAAAGGAATGCACATGTGCAGGAAGTGTAAGGATATTTCTGTTTTGAAAGACCAGAGTTAAATCTAAAAATTGAAACATACTTTGAAAGTCATTTTAACCATAAAATTTAAGGTTCTTCAGCAGACAAAGCCTTTTCTTTCATCAAAGCTTCCCATAGAAATCTACTTTTTGAACGAATTTCTTGTACGCTTGTTTTAATAAATTGCCTCAAGTTCTGAATAGTTTGTGGTTCAGAATATCCTTAAAAAATAATAGCTAGAGATAACGAATGCAAGCCTCTTTTTAAAATTATAAAACTGATGGACAAACCATTGTCCATACAACAAACAATATCAACATTTTATAAAGAGTATGAACATCATCATTAATTTCACATCTCAATGTTACAGAACATCTAAGCATCACGAGGACAACTTATTTTATTAGTAATTAAAATAGTAGGAGAAAATAGTGTTCAAAATACAGATGTGAAGAAAAAATAACCTGAACAGTATAGTTTTCAATCTTTCTCCGAAACCTCTCTGCTGATTAGTCCTTGTGGCAATCTTCTTGAGCAAACCAGGACAGCTTGTCTGTCTGGGGACAGAAAGCAGCTAAACTTTGAGATCTGCTTCACTTCAAGGCTCTGCATCACATGCCTGTTTGTTGGCTTTCAAACTACTTTGCATGTTTTTTGTCTGGTGATCATTAAAAGGTCTGTGTAAAATGCATCGATTGAGTGACGCTTTTTGAATCGATGGTATTCATCGTGACTGAGGAGGATTCGTGTGATTGGGAAGAGGTTAAAAAAGGAGAAACCAATGTGACACTAGCCCTTAAAATATAAAAAAACTGCAAACTTTAAAGATTTGAAACAAAATTGAAATGCTGAAGAAACTAAGCATGCGTAAAGGAAAATACAAAGTTAACTTTCCGAGTCCAGTGATCCTTCATCAAAACTGGGTGTTTGTCAGTCCTGACAGAGGGTCACTGGACTTGAAACATTAACTGTGTTTTTCTTTCTCCAGATGCTGCCAGATCTGCTGAGTTTCTGTCGCTGGTTTGATTTTGTTTCATTAGCTCTCTTATATTGTTTGGTCGTAAACTTGGTTACTTTTCAGAAGACTTAGATTTTTAGCCAAAACATTAGAACATAGCGAAAAGGCACAGGTGTAGGTCTTTTGGCTCTTCAAACCAGTTTAGCCATTCAAAAAGACCATGGCTGATCTGATTGTGGACTCCAGCTTTTAACTCCTTTGTAAATCAAAAATCTTGCACTGAACTTTCCTATTTTTAGTTAAGTGTTTTGTCAAGCAAGATTCGTGGTGTCTGATCCATCATGGCTCAGAGTGACTTTCCTCACATAATCTTTTCCTCACATAATCTCATTAACGATGTATCTGGGCTCTACATTGTCCATGTCTGGCAATCATGCAACAGGAAAGGCAGGCCTGCTCTCCAATGTCAGGACCTTCTGGCTTTCACACCGCTGGTGTCACTTTAAAGCTCAATTCACCAATACTTCAAACCCTGGTGGACAGAAACAGGTCCTTATACTTTATTGCTCAAACTTTATCACCAAGGACATGTCCCACGAAGGAAAGCTAGTTCACCAACACAGGCCTGGATTTTCTGTGTGATGAAGAGGACGGTAATGTTTTATTCTACTCTCTGCTGCAGGAGATCATACCACTAGATACGGCCAAACTGGACTGAGACAGCAGCCTGAATGAGTGCACCGTCGTGGGTTAAAAAGGAATGGTACAGCATCACAGCAACAGATAAATGTTTTGCTGTGCTCCACAAAAGGAAGTGCTAAAAAAACCCTGTGGGTTTTCTCTTACTTTTAAATGTTATCATCTTCTTTCTCCAACCTCAGACTCACAGGCTTTCACCCACTCTAATGCTGCCACTGCATATACTTCTCACCAAACTATAACTCACTATTGTATGCATTGAGGCTACTCAATGGCTCTTGCCCAACTCATCCTACCAACGCAACCTGCTCTCTGTGCTTCCCACTCACTGTCTGGGACACCTCACTACCTCTATTGCTTCTGCTTCACCACTAACAGTTCTACAAACCATTTCTATCATTCTCAATTCTTTCTTTTGCCTCGTTACAAGAAAAAATACCCACTCACTACTGGCCATGACTGATGTCTTCACAGCTCCCACCCAGAAATACCTGTAATCTTCACACTGCCTGCATAGCCCACAGAACTCACCAGCAAGGACACAGTTTCTCAGACTCTGGTAGGAGCGTGGCCAACCCTCTGGATTGGAATCAGACAAGGCTCTTGACAGATTATGGTGACATCCCCTGACTGACTGTAGCCCCTTTAAGCCACTAACAACTGTCTCCCTTTATTTCTTACACACAGTTGAAGTGCATTTCATTCAATTGCCATGTATATGACTGTTACATGCTGCAGGTGTGATATTGACATTTCATGATACCACTGAATGCCACATCTATGCCCTTGACTGTTCAATGCTCCCTAAGCTGCCTGTGTCTTCCAAGCAAGCACAATGTGAGCTATAGCTAAGATATAATGTGAAAAGCCATATAATGCGTCCTGTTTAGATGTATGAAATGTATTTTTGTCTCTGCACACAAAGTGACCTTGCAAAAGCATGCAGGTTCGAGGTATGCCTAAGCTCCAAAGTAAAGTGAAGAGCTGAATTGGTGCAAAAATTGGTCCAACAGCAGACATGATAATGTGGTGAGGCTGGTGGCTTGCCGATGCTAACTTGTGTGGATAAAGATTGGAGGAGGCTGGCGTCCATGGGGCAGGCAGGTCCAAAGGTGCGCAGGTTAGGTTGATTGGCCAAGCTAAATTGCCCATAGTGTCCAGGGATGTGGAGGCTAGATGGATTAGCCATGGGAAAGTCGGGTTTATAGAGGGATAGGTCTGGGTAGGATGTTCTTCGAAGAGTCAGTGTGGACTCAATGGGCTTCCATGATTATATTCAGTGATTCTATATTATGGTGACACAGTTGGATGCAGGCCAATACGAACATTCAGTGAGCTGCAGCCTGCACGCACTGGCACTGATTTACAAGTTAGAATTTCTGCCATCTATTTTTTTCAAAGAAGGAAAGGAGAATTGGAAGTGGCCTAGAAGTTGTGGATTTGATGAGATGGAAATTTGTAGAATTCTCTTTGAAATAGAGAAGATTAAGAGGTGATATTATTGGGGTGTTCAAAATTCTGAACAATTTTGACAAGGTAAAGAAAGATTGTCTGGTATGTCAGCCACTCAGACTCACAAATTCAAGACTGCCAGCAAGAGAGTTAGGAGTGAGATGAGGAGAAACATCTTGACTCAGAGTCATTAGGATTTGGAATGCTCTGCCTGGAAGAGTGGTGGGGACAGATTCCTTACAAGGTTTCAAAAGAGAGCTAAACACATATTTGGAAGTGTTGAATTGATAGTGCTGGAGAATGGGACTAGCTGGGTAGCTCTTTCGGGAGCAGGTATGGATAGATTGGGCTGAATGGTCTCCTTCTGTACTATACACTTCTCCGATTCTATAAATTAATTGCCACTCAAAGCAAGATTCTGAACTCGCTGTTTAAAGCTTAAGGGGAAATCAGGAGCATTTTTCTCAACAATAAGATTCTGGTTGTTTCATTCTCAATGCATTTTCCTAAGTTTCTTGCCATAGCCCAGACCACACAAGGAGGGAAAATTCTACTCCCCCATCTCACTTAGACTTGAACGTATTCAATGTCCCAGTCTCCACTGCTCTCTCGGGAAGAAAATATCTTTTTATGCAACAACATAATCAATTCCATTTGAAAGTCACAACTGGACCTGAATTCTGTAGAGTGAAACACTGACCCAATGCAGCATTTTGGCAGCAGCCAATGCAACTTCAACAAATTCTTTGTTGTTACATTACTTTATTTATTGTTGTTAAACTTTTAATCAGTTCATGGAGGACTAATGGGTTCTTTTCTTTATAAATGCATGGAAAACAATACTATGGAAAAATTACTTAGCATTTTATAATTTGCTGATACAGAAGGATTCTCGACACTGAACAGAAGAATACTTAGCGGTTTGATCAGGTCACATTCAACCATGTGACATCTTTAACATTTTGAGGGGTTCACCCTAGTTAAGTTTCTTTAGCGTAGTTTCACTGATCTGCTGTTGTGACAGAAGCTTTGAGAACCAGGAAGCCATCTGTGTGCAGGAAAAGAGGAACTGAGGAACCCAAAGTTGAGGGAGCAACTCACAGAGGGAAAAGCAGAGGTGGGAGGACCTTTAATTCTGTCAGTAACTCAAAAGTGACTTCTTGAAACTGGATCAATACCTATACTAGTAACCCTACTTCTCTCGTAGCCAATGGAATATGGCAATCTATTAAGAAGTCTATGTAAATAGTACCTCTTCGTAAATCACAGTAATTCTATAACTGCTAATATGGACTCTGAAACCATTGGTATAATCAACCTTGACTTCACAGCGACTGGTCAGGTTCCTAGTTGATGCCACTGTTAACAGCTATAGTGCCAAAATGGAAAAATGTAGATGCGGAATAAACACGAATGAATTCTCACTGGAGGCAGCTAACTCCTATTTTATGTACCTGGAATACTGATTTTTAACACAATAATTTAAAAATTATTGCAGTTTAGGAATAAATATCTCGGCTGTGTGAATTAATTTATACTTCTCCTTTAAGTTGGATCAAAATCTTGAACCTCCAGACCTAACACCTCTGTCAGGGAACTTTCCCACACAGGCTGTAGCTATTTAAGGAGATGGGTAAACACGTCCTTTTCAAGGGTAATTATGGATGGGCAATAACTGCTTGATTGATGGCAATGCTTACATCTCATAAACAGCTATAAAGAAAGCTTTAAAAGAAAGCACAGATATTATGAATGCTCCCTCCCAATGGGGAGCATGTGCCCTGGGTGTACATAAAGAGTTTGGGCTTGAGGTGTGTACCTGGGTTTTCTCATTCATTTAAATTAGCATATAATAAGGACATGGAAACATCCATTATGTTCCAGTGAAATGAATCTGAGATGAGATGCAGAACTTCTCAATAGATTTTATTGCTGTCATACAATAAATATTACATGTTGTCTTAGATCCAAAATCATCCAAAAAAAATCTAATGTTGGGATGTCATCCTGGAGCCTTACATTTGCAAGAAACGTTACTGACTTATGACTTCACAAATTTAAAATTATTCACATTCCCACTGGGAACACTCGAGCAGTATTCCTAAGGAGACAGAGTTAGGGCACAAACATTACAGTGTACAGACCAATATCCCTTTAATATGTAGTTGTTCTGGGCAGCCAGCTCTTCCCAGGCCACAGCTCCTTTATTTTTTTTATGTGGCCACACACCCTCACAGTTCCAGATTATGCATGAGCAATGGCAAAGGTGACCCAATAGAATCATTAATCCTTTTTTCTCAGGATGTTAACTACAAAGTTCAGATATCCCAAACAACAACAGCCAAAACTTTAACTTTGTATTTAATGACATAATTGTTTTTAGCATATTTGTTAGGAGGGCAATGATAAATGCAAAGTTATTCAGTTCATTAGACATATGAAAAAGTTGACTTAATGCACAACTGAATTAAACATAATTTATATATATATATATATAATGCACATTTAAAGATTGAGTTGGTAAATGTTTTGACCATTATGAAATTAAACCAAATAGATAAGGGTAGTCCTGAGTGTAATCTTCAATGATGAATTAGTCGATCCCACCTGCCCTTCACTTCACTTGATCTTAGTTGTAACTTGTTGAAAATAAACACAAGTTCTCTATAATATGCTTCACAGAAATACGCTAGTGATTTTTCCAACCTCAAAATATTCCTATTTAATTACACATTAATTTATTTTTCATGACACTGAATCATAATCATTTAATTCAAACAGTTGGACTGAGTCCACATTTTATGAAGCATATCACATCAGAACAAAGCAAATGTGGTACTGGGAGAACTGAATAAACATGTTTAGCATACTTTGGGCACGCTAATCCAAAAGAAGTCACGACCAACAAGACTGAGCAACTAAGGGGTTAAAACCAAGAGGCCATTATTAGTAGATTGTGTTGAAATCTTCCTGTTGGGAGTTCCTTTGAGAAAGAGTGGAAAAGGAACAGTATTAATAGCTGCTGCCTTGCTGCATTTTCCCACAGGCCTGGACAGGATCTTCAGATCAGCTCTGCATTATGAAAAGGCGACCCGAACCTAAAAGCACAGTGGAAATAATGCAGGGCCTCATGCAGAGGAAGCACAATGTTCTCAGAAAAAGGTCCAGTTAGGTGCAGACTGGCTCTGATCTGCAGCTTCCTTACAAAGTCTACTAAATATTTACATGTCTAGTGAATTACTTTACGAGACTTTTGCTGCAAAAACTTTTCATTTTCATGCTGATTTAAAATAACTTTGTAAGTGACCCTCATTACTTGACCTAAATGACACAAAAATATTCAAAGGGAAGAAATTTACTGTTCCCACTACTTTTGTATCCTGCAACTAGTGTCCAACTAAAATCCTACTGGAGAAAAGCTTTTTTGTTTACACTACATCAGGTTTATTAGCTTTATTAGAAGTTAACCTGTTGAGGATTACTGATTGAAATGTTCACAAAATGCAAAAAACCAAATTTCAACTTTGACACAGTAAACAGTTCAAGCTGTAGAATTAAACTGTAGGAATTTACTGAAAGAATGACTTAACAAGTGTAAAATTAAAGAATGTAGCATTCCTCATTTCATCAGGTTGCAAATTTGACTTGAGACAGACACTGCTTGCTGAATGAGGACATGATTCTGAGGTCGACTGCTTTGTAGGGTTGAACTAAAATGACCTCTTACAAAAAGTGTAATTAAAAGATTTAGTCAGTGCACAGACTGGAGCCAATGGTTTTCGTTGATCCGTGAGATGCATTCCGCTACTGCTTATGGTCTAAGCAATGGAAGGTTAATGCTCAGCTTTTTAACTATAAGAGGGTTGTAATTTCACTGCAACAGGAGTCTAACTCCATTCAGTTGCAAAGTAAGTGGTATGAAGCATTGATGGCCTTTTATGAACTGATTTGTCCTCCTGCAAGATTCACATTGATAAGTACACTGTATTAGTTGAGCACAGAGTGTGTCACAAATTACATGTGAACTCCCTTTAGTATTTCTGGATACCTGATTGCATTTGCCCATCTGAAACAATTTAAATGCAATACAAAATCAAACCGTTTTATTCCTGTCATGCAATGCTCATCGCAGGACAAAACAACATCCTAACTACTAAATTAACTTAGTCACTTCTAGGAAAACCAAAACACTGAGATATAATTAAAAGTCAATTAATTTTTTGAGAGAGTTATTTACAAGGGTAACATGATCAATATAAGATCACAGCCCACACTTCACTGGAGCAACTTCTTTCTGAATAGTAGATTGAGATCCAACAATATATATGTGCATATTTTAACTTAAGGTTGGGTTTATAGTGGACAGGAAATGTATTTTGAATAAAATATTTGCAAGGATAAACTCGCACAGTGGTTTTCTGTGAGAGGACACTAGCTCTCTCCAAATATTTAGTTTATATGGAAAAGCCTGTTGCCTCATTAATCAATTTTTCAATGAGTGACCGAAAGCTTCCATGTGATTATGCTGTTTTTCTCAGCACAATTTCCTCAGTATCAATATAATTGTTGCAAAACACCACAGAATTTTAAGTGAAAATTGTGTTCAGTGCAACAATTTTTTTGCATTCTTTGCACCAGTTTAAGAAACATTATGCCAGAGACAAGTCCTGCCCATATAACTGGCCACTCAATCAGGGTGGGTTCCCTATTGGCAGTTTCTATTATTTACGCGCTGGCCTTTGAGGAAGCTCCAAAAATTAAGCTAGAACATTTGGTACAGAGGCACCACAAGCCCTGTTTATTTTATAGAAATTTTGATTTTCCGTTCATTTGTTCATGAACAAACCCACTGTATATCAAAATGTAACTCAGAAATTGTTTTGCTTACTTTTTCAAGAGGTTGGTTTCAGCAACTTCAAATTGGATTATTCCCAAATGGTGGATTGCCACTTTGGTTTAAAATGTATTTTTTGTGCTAAACCCATTTTTAGTTGCATTATTAAACTTCATCTAATTACTATTCCCAAATATGTGGAAAAAAAAACATATTTTAAAGCAACATGAAAAGGTTCGTTTTCAAATATTGGTCTGATTCATTGCGGATTTTACTTTCATGCGTGGACATTTGGGGAATAGAACTACTTTTCAAGGCTGATGCAATTTTTGATGCACTTTTTGCCAAAATCTCATTTGCTCCTGAAGTGGAAATGCTATGCCAACAGGCTTTTGCTGCTAACTGAACTTGGAGCTCGCACCTGACCTAACATAGGCCAAACATGGAATGAGCCTTTCTGGCAAATCAAGTCTTTCTGCACTTTTCCATAGAGTGAGACTGGATTTTTACTGTATAAACATGGTGCCAATGCAAAGTTTGTTTTAGACTGATACTAACTTCCTGAAATTCCATGGGTGAATTGGGGAGCTAGGAATGCAGTTGTCTGGATCTCCTGCTAGGACTTCAATTGGTCTGTGGAATCCTGTGAGAAATGGCGATTGCTAAACATGGCTATTTATGCTGATCCCTCTGCCTTTTGGACACCAATGCTGCCGAAAGAGTCATAGATAGATTCTTAATCAGTAGGGGAATAAAAGATGATGGGGTAAACGCAAGAAAGTGGATGGAAGGAATGTTGGATCAGCCACGATCCTATTGACTGGTGGAGCAGGCTCAAGGGACCAAACAGCCTATTCCTGTTGTTATTTCTTATGGTCATAACAGGAGTTTAGGGGAAAAGGAAACTGAAAATTGAAATATTGCTCTTATATATTATGATGTGGGCCTTTTCTTTTACTTTGTCCTCTATTTTCTTCTGCACTCATTTCCATCACAGTTTTGACTTTAGATGTAATAGTTCTACTGGTACACAAAAATCTTACATCTATACCTCACTAAAATCACTGGTTTTAACTTATGAGCTTCAATAATAAAGTGTTGGCACACCATTTTAAATTAAGGTGCATCAGAACATAGCCCAGAGCTGATCTTATTAACTGTCAACAACTGTGCACTCTTCAAGCATAGATTATCAGATAACAAATAGGAATGACAACTCTGACTGACTTATTGCCTTCTAGGCAAAAGATCATGAAGATAATTATATTGTCTCCACTGGTAGTATGTTCAGAACATTACTTTCTAAATATCAATTCAGAGTAATGTCATTTAGTAGTACAGAACCTGAGCATTGGAGAAGATAAATTTTGTCAGAGTTTCCCATCTGACTCTCATAGGATAATTTGTAAGAAATATCAAAGTAAATGGAAAACAAAATTTATAGAATATGAGTGGTGAGTGTTTTTGGTTGTCAAGTGGACTCTCATAGAAGCCATGCAGTGTAGAAAGAGGCCATTCAGACCATCGAGTCTGCACTGACCCACCAAACAGGCTTTCACCTCAACCCATCCCCCTAACCACACATTTAACATGGCTAATCCACCTAACCTGTACATCCAAGAAATGTTGGAGTAATGGCCAGTCCACCTAATCTGCACATTTTTGGAGTGTGGGAGGAAACTGGAGCATCTGGAGGAAACCCATACAAACATGAAGAGAACGTGCAACTCCACACAATCATTTGCCCAAGGCTGGAATGGAACCTGGGTCCCTAGCGCTGTGAGGCAGCCATGCTAACTACTGTGCCACAGAGCTGCCCACTGACTCTTAATGGTAGAAGCATTGCCTTGGAAAATCTAACAGTTAATGATGAGTGGAAGTTAACCTTCAAGCTTTGTTTATATTTTAAACAAGGCAGGTTGACTCTGATTAGTTGAGCCATTCCCCTGAGAAATGAGAAGTTGCCCAGAAAATGGCATATACATATTTTATTATGTTAGAGATATACAGCACCGAAACAGACTTTTCAGTCCAAATCATCCATGCCGACCAAATATCCCAAATAATTATATTTCATTAGATTAGGTTCCCTACAGTGTGGAAACAGGCCATTTGGCCCAATAAGTACACACCGAAGAGTAACTCACCCAGACCCATTCCCCTACATTTCCCTCAGACTAATGCACCTAACACTATGGGGAATTTAGCATGGCCAATTCACGTGATCTGCACATCTTTAGATTGTGGGAGGAAACTGGAGCACCCGGAGGAAACCCATGCAGACATGGGGAGAACGTGCAAACTCCACAGCAGTGGCCTGAGGCGGGAATCGAATCCAGGTCCCTAGCGCTGAGAGGCAGCAATGCTAACCACAGAGCCACTATGCCACCCATTTGTCAGCACTTGGCTCATATCCCTCTAAACCCTTTCTATTCATATACCAATCCAGGTGCCTTTTAAATGTTGTAATTGCACTAGCCTCCACCACTTCCTCTCGCAGCCTCATTCCATACATGCACCACCCTGTGTGTGAAAAAGTTGTTCCTTCTGTCCCTTTTAAATCTTCCCCTCTCACCTTAAACCTATGCCCTCTAGTTTTGGAATCCCCCACCCTGGGGGAAAAAAAACCTTGTTGAAACTTTATTGCTGGAACAGCACAGCAGGTCAGGCAGCATCCAGGGAACAGGAGATTCGACGTTTCGGGCACAGGCCCTTCTTCAGGATTTCCTGAAGAAGGGCCTGTGCCCGAAACGTCGAATCTCCTGTTCCCTGGATGCTGCCTGACCTGCTGTGCTGTTCCAACAATAAAGTTTCAACTTTGATCTCCAGCATCTGCAGACCTCACTTTCTCCTCAGAAAAAAAACCTTGTCTATTTACCCTATCCATGCCTCTCATGATTTTATAAACCTCCATAAGGTCACCCCTCAGTCTCCAATGCTTTAGCAGAAGTAGGCCACTCAGTCCATCGACTCTGGTTACATATTCTTTCTAAGTACAAAGATCAGGATCCAAGTATTAATGTATGTAGTTTCCAGTTCACACAAGTATGCCATATTGTGAGCCCATTGTCAGACATGTGCTTTAGCATTTAAAAATATTTTGAGTAGTGGCATGCAAAACATGGTATAAATCTACATATGGTATAAATTGGACGAGATCTACATTCACGTTTCAGCCATTTATTCTCTGTGAAGCTGCTTTGCCTGCTGTTGTGCTCTGCACAGCTGTGCTGTGGAGCAGTCCAGTTACTAACAGTGCATTTTTATCACCACATGGGTGGTGACTTTTTGCCTTCTGTCTGCTCGCTCACTGACTTAATTGTGGACAGGCTTCCCAGTAAAAAATGGTCCCAGGTGGGTCACATTTTTTGAAGTACTTGATTGCAACAGTGCTTCATCTCACACAGCTGCACGCAGTTTAGAACACTGCACTGAGGATATTGTTTGTGAGTAAACGATTGAATTGTACAATGTTTAAATAAGATTGAATTTCCATTTAGCAGACTGGATTGGTCATTGAAGAGTCAAATACAATATGTTGGAAATGTAAGTAAATTAGCCAATAAGGAAACCAATCAAGTTAAAGAATTAAAGAATATATATGAAATGACACAAGTGAATGCATTTCCCTTTCCCTGTGTAATGAATGGGATGGGCTGAAATATGACAGAGGCAGATTTGGAAGGGTATGTTGGAAGATCAAAGGTCAAATCGATTTTAAGTGTGTTCTGATCCCTTGTGAAACAGCAAGATGTTCTCTCCTGAACAAGGCTGAACTAAGTAACACTAAGCAGAGGAAGAACTCATCAGCCATTTTATGTTTGTCCTGTCTATAAAGCAGCAATGCCCTGAAGTGTCATTGCAAGAAGCTGATAAATGCAGGTGTGACCTAGAAAGGATAAGTGATAGAAATTGCTTATTAAATAAGCCACAGAGTGGCAGATAACATCAGTGACTTATTTTATAAATCATCACTGATTTCCATTACACCTCACTTTCATTCCAAGTACCACATTCGAAAAAATATAAAAGAAACATTGAGAAACAGCATCTTTGAGTAAATGTGACATGTGACATCTAATGTGCTATGGAGCCATACAAGCCAGGAAAGTCCCAGCTTTTGATTTTCAATCTGTATTGAATTAACTGATCTCAGCTGGGATAACACAGTAGATGGTACTACAATTGACCTCAGTATCCCCAGGCTAGGGAAGGAAGAGTTGGCCAGGGTTGCTGCTTATGTTCACTATCCCGTGAAAAAAATGTACCTGTTGCTTAGTTGTCCTGCAAATTAATTATCTTTTGGGTCATATGACTGAGTGACATTTTAAGCTATTTAAGGGTGATATCTGATGGTTGTCACTGTCCAAGAAATTATACTGTAGCATGATTCTCTATCTCCTGAAGAGAAAGGGAGGACATCTAAAAATGAAGAGTATGCTTTGCATATAACTTATCATAAATACATAAATTTGGCACCACACATGAATTTTTTTAACATTCATTCTTATCTCCATATCCTCAGTTTAAACAGAATCTAAAACTACATTAATGTTTTGCTCCTCTCTTCCCTGTAATTTAGCTCATCTACCGATGAAAACCTCAGCAATCACTCTACTACTTCTTGATTTGAGTACTCAAACGCTCTCTCACTTATTCTCACTCTTTGCCCTCTGAAAACTTGAGCTCATGCAAATGTTTGCTATTTGTATTCTAATCACCCCAATTCTAGCTCATTCATCATTCTGTGCTCATTGCACTACACTGTGTCACAGTGTGGCAATACCTTTGATTTAAAATTGTCATCCTTATTTTAAAATCATTTTGTGGTCTTACTCTATTTCTGTAATATTCTGTAACCCTACACCCCACTGAAACATCTGTGATCCTTGTACAGCTACATATTTAATGGCTCCAATAATATAGACAGCTTGGTGGCATGATGTAAAGACAACGATCTCTCTTCATTGTCAGCAAAATGAAGGAGCTGGTCATCAACCTCAGGAAGCGGAGTGGAGGACATGCCCTGTCTGTATCAATGGTGCTGAGGTGGAGATGGTGGAGAGCTTCATATTCCTAGGAGTAAACAACACCAACAATCTGTCCTGGTCCATTTACATCAACACTACAGTCAAGAAAGCACACGGATACATCTACTTCCTCAGAAGGCTAAGGAAATTCAGCATGTCCACAATGACTCATACCAATTGTTATAGTTGCACCATAGAAAACATCCTATCCAGATGCATCACAGCTTGATATAGCAACTGCTCTTCCCAAAAGAAGTCTGAGGAAGAAAGAAATGACAGAGTTGTGAATGCAGCCCAGTCCATCACACAAACCAGTCTTCCATCCATCGACTCTGTCTTTACTTCCTGCTGCGTCGGAATAGCAGCCAACATAATCAAAGACCCCTCCCATCTCTGTTTTATTCTCTTCCACACTCTTCCATCGGGCAGAGATATAAAGGTTGAAAATACATACCAACAGATTCAAGGACAGCTTCTTCCCTGCTGTTATCAGACTTCCGAACGGACCTCTCATATAATAAAGTTGATCTTTCTCTCTGCACCTTCCCTGTAGCTGTAACACTATATTCTGCATTCTGTTCTATTACCCTAACATACTTACGTAGGGTATGATTTGCCTGGATAGCACACAAAACAATACTTTTCACTGTATCTCATACATGCAATAATAATAAATTAAATCAAATCAAAATCAAATCACTGTTGATTGTGCCTTCAGCTTATCTGGACTTAATCGATGGGATTTCCTCCCTAAATCCATGTCTCTTTTTCTTTTAGATAGCATTCTAAAATAATCCTTGTTGTTCCTAATAGCTCTTTTTTTGGTTGGTGTCAGATTTTGTTTGAAATACTTAAATTACAATGTTAAACTTGGTTTACAAGTGCAAGTTGCTGTTTTTGCTCGCCATCACCACCAAATAAACAGCAGATAAAGCAAAGGAATAACATTTAGTTGGAGGGAACTGTTGACAAATGATTCTTAAGAACAGAAAATCAGGATAAAGGTAAAATATTTTAAACTTGCATATCAATCTACATCTGAATAGTTTTGATATTATTTTGACGGAATCAAGGTGGACATGATTTGTTAGAAGCAGTATTTCTTCGCAGTAGTGTTCCCTTCATAATTATAAAGTGACAATACATGCTTAAGTAGAAAATAACATTTAAGCTGAGCACCAAAATGCTGCATGAAGTAATGCCATGACATGAAGTTGTGGTCACATTTCCCACATGGATCTTCCACAGCAGGGATGTGCCAAGTTGAAGAAAAACAGATCCCTCGCAGTGAAGGTGGAAAAATTAGATATACAGATTATTGCCTAATGGTCATATCATAGCCAGGCCACTTTCTATAATGAAGGCAAAGTAAGGAAGTAGATGACCTGCCAGCCCTCTTCATTGTCGCATGATGTACCACACACAGGAAACCAAACAGAATTTTTAAATAATCACCATTAAGCAACTGAGGTAATTTGATGCTAGTTCCTGAGAATTTATTTGGTCAAAAGAACTTGTCTACATAATTGAGGGACCTTGCACATTTGCTATTATGCTTTTAATGGTTTTAAATCCAGAAATAAAGCATTTATGTACCTTTCATCATGACACCATGAAGTCCCTGAAGCAGGTTACAAGCAATGAAGTATTTTTGAAGTACTGCCACTGTTGTCATAGAGGAAATGCTGCTGCCAGTTTGTACGCAGGAAGCTTCCAGAAACAATAATATGATAATGACAAGAAAATCTGTTTTTCGGTTTTGGCTGCAGCATAAATACTGGCAAAGACACAACGGAAAGCACCCCGCCATTCTTCAGATAGTGCCAACACATCTTACATCCACAAGTGAACTAGGGATGGGCCTAAATTTAATGTCTCATCTAAAAGACAGCACCTCTGGCAGTGGTCAAAAATATCAGCTTCAATTTTATGCTCAAGTTTCTGGAGCAGAACTGGAACCCACAGCTTCCAATTAGAAAATGCTGTCATCTGAGCCATGACGGATACGAGGTTGGGAAGTGGTCTCTCTAAGAGACCATTGTTTGCAGTGTAAGCTAAACCCTGCTAATTACTTCATCACAGACTTTCAGAAGTGCAACTGTACACATATTTCAGAAAATATACTAATTCAATCATCCTATGAAGACTGCAACAATCTTCCCTTGATGAAGTTCAAAGAAAACTCAAAAATGACAGTTTGCTTACAGGAGTTTCTAGACTGAGGTACAAAAAGCATCCACATCAGATTGTCTTTATTTCACCTTGGGTACTATATTACAGTAGTAATGGAGAAGGAAATCTATTCATACTAAAGTATCAAAGCTCTTAACAGTGCATCTGTTATGTGTGCAAGTTTCATATTTGGGTGAACCTTTTCAAGCCACTTTTAAATATGTGCTGCTTGGGTAAAGTCAGACAAGCAAAGGATGGTGACTCATTCATTTCAATAGTGAACTACTGTATGAAAGACAGTAACCTTTTTAAACTACCTAGGCGTTTGTTCAAAACAGTCAGACATCAAATCCTTTCAACATACCTTATTGCAAAACTCCACCTTTTCAAAAAAAATGCTTCATTCAGTTTTAAGAAGCCATTTCATGTTGTGGTAATGTCTTGATGGACCACATATAGAACTCAATTTTGTAGATACACACAGAAACCAAGTATACATCAAGATAGAAGGTCACACCCAAAAGTAAGGTAATAGTGACAGAAATCGCTCGATGTAAACTTCTTCACACTCTGTTGCTGGTGACTCAGAGTTTGAGAGAAAAATACAGCTATAGAAATTTGATAGTTTCTTGCCCATTTTCCAAGTCCAATGATGCAACAAATATCAGTGCAACAAAGCAGCTGATTATTAAGCATTGGAAGCCAATCATATTGATAAAGTCAGAAAAATAAACTGTAATAGGCATGTTTGGATTTTAGTTTGTTAAGTACCTAACATTTTTTTTGAGGCCCACTTTCCAAAACTGGGCTACCCTGAAAGCAGTATGATCATTAAAGTATGTTCTTTATGCATTCTAACAGCTATTCTTTAAAGTGACTGCCAGAGGCCACCACCAAAATGATGACTTTAAAAAGCTCCTCACATGAATATGAAGCTAAGTAGATAGCAGAATGCTCCTGCAGTGGCCATTGTAATGCTGAAGTTTGTTGCACAACAGCACCACAAACTCTCTTTAAGTGGTCGTCTCAATTTTCAGGCCATACTGGGCACCTAGAGTCATGGAGTCATAGAGATGTACAGCATGGAAACAGAACCATGCTGACCAGGTATCCTAACCTAATCTAGTCCTATTTGCTAGCACTTCGCCCATATTTTGTAATATATGCTTTTTAAAAATTCATTCACAGGATGAGGACATCACTGGCTAGGCCAGCATTTATTGCCCATCCCTAATTGCCCAGACAGGAGTTAAGAATCAACCACTTTGCTGTGGGTCTGGAGTCACATGTAGGCTAGACCAGGTAAGGATGGCCATTCCCTTCCCTAAAGGACATTAGTGAACCATGAGGGTTTTTCCTAACAATGAATTCATGGTCATCATTAGACTCTCAATTCCAGATTTTTAAAAAATTGAATTCAAATGCCGCCATCTACTGTGGTGGGATTCAAACCCAGGTTCCCAGAACATTACCTGGGTCTCTGGATTAATAGTCCAACAATGATACCACTAGGCTATCGTCTCCCCCCATGAAGAGCCACCATATTGCTGTTATCTAATTTCTCATATATTTTCTCTGAAAAATACAATAACCAGACTTCTGAAAGCATATGATTCACCAAGTGCAAAGCTACCAACCCTAAATATACTTCTGCCTGTTGAACTACCTTGCAGCACATGAAGAACAACAAAATACCACTTACCCCTGAAAGCCCATGAAGGAAACAATGCAGATTTCAGAGCCAAAGGAATCTCAGGACTGTGAAAAGGCATCAGAATGGCAAAGAAAAAAAAACTGTATTGAACATGGCTTAGAGAAGTGAGTGAAAATATTAAAAATAAGAGTTCACTTAAGAACAAAAGAGTAATGAGCTGTCAAGTGCAGCCACTGAAGATGAATTGGCTGAGTGTCTGACAAGCTGCAAATGTATTAAGAAAGTTTGTTGCTTTGGTTTTTAATCAAGGAGGAAACTGGCAGCATACTTAATTTGAAAGGGAACAAAACAGTATTCCGTAGTAAGTTGTAACAGTGTTCCCAACAGTAATGGTTTCAAAACAGCTGTTCTGGAGTAAGGTAAATAAGTCTCAGGGGCTAGATAAGATGCATCCGAGGATCCTTAAGGAACTCTGGGAGGAAATCGCAGGAACCCTGGCACAAATTTTCCAGAAATCATTAAATATAGGAGAGGTGCCTGGGGATTGGAAAAAGGCAGATGTTGTTCCTGTTTTTAAAAAGATAGCAAAAGAGACTCAGGAAACTACAAACATAGAGAATGGTGAACCTGTGAATTCTCTGCCACAGGACATGGTTGAGGCCAAAATATTGGATGTTTTTAAGAAGGAGGTATAATTCTTTGGGTTAAAGGAATCAAAGGATACAGGACAAAAGTGGGAATAGGTACTGATCAGAATGATCATACTGATGGCAAAGCAGGCTCATAAGGTCAAACAGTGCACTCCTGTTTCTACTTTCTGTGCTTCTAAACCAGTGAGCTTGCCAATTGGTATGGGTAAAGTTATGGAGACCCTGATTCAAGAGACGACCATGCATCATCAGCATATAAACAAGACCAAAACAATAGAAAATTGAGGTTCATGAAATGGAGGTTTTGCCAGTCTAATTTACTGGGTTTCTTATAAAAAGCTTATAACCAAAGTGCTTAATAAGTGTTAGAGAGTAAATGAGATTTACTTTGATTTCTGTACGGTCTTTGATATAGTTCCTGTGGAAAGGGTGGTAGTAGAAAACAGAAGAGTTTTAAAATCAGTGAAGATATTTTACATTGGATAAGTAAATAAATCCAGAGCATGGTGCTACAGGGATTGCATCAGTTTGGGAGCATGGTACTACTTGGATTCTACAAGAGTCTGTTTTAGGATCATCTTTTAGTATCTTTATAAATAATATGGAGCAAAAATCATAAGGTCAATGGTTACCCTTGGAGATACAAGCCAAGAATAACAGTATAATGCAAATCTGGACAGTGTAAGTTGTCGGTGGATTTAAATACATTTGGATATTCAGAAGACAGATGGCAGATAAATTTCAATGCATGTGAATGTAAAGTGGCTGACATGGTGGCAAGAAAAAAATCATAAAAGGGATTATTACTAAGAGGGAAATAAAATTGTATAGATAAAATTTTAAAATATACAAATTGGAAGTACTGCAACAATGTATGTTTAGAGAAATGCATTTGTGCATCATGCATTTATGGCTTGCGAGAGTCAAGTGGCCTCAGCTATAACTTGTTTTCACTTGAGAAGTTGTATCAGAACAGAGATTATCAATTATCAGCCAACCTAATGAGTGAATTAATCAGTATTAATAGTAGATTAGATTTGCATTACATTGAAACACTGATCATTATTATGAAATATTATGGAAAGAAATCGTTTCAAGTTTAGTGTCAGTGGCAGTAGTTTGCTGCTTGCTTCTCTGGGCCATAGGACAACTCTGTAAGAAGAGTCATACCACATTCGAAGCATTAACTCTATTTCCCTCTCTACGGATGCTGCTAAACCTATAAAGACGACTGCTGGACAGATGTTAAAGCAAGGATTCTACATTGTACAGTAGGTTGGCATCGTCAGATCTAAAGGTAACAAATTGTGATTGTTGTAATGATGACTGCAGAAAGAGGGATAAAGTGAATTAGATATATCAAGTAGACCCCAGTGCTACATGCAACCTTCCGCTTTGCAGACCTGTGGGAAATGTATCAAGATGGTGACCAGAAAATTAAGTCCTCAACAGTAAAGTTGAACCATTATGATGGAATGATGTCAATCCCAAGAGGACAAATGAAGTTGCAAATAAAATACAGCGAGAAGAATGAAGATCTGCAGTTCCAGACACTAAGTGAAGTCAACTAATCTCAGCTGAAGTGAGTCCAAAGCTTGAACTGGCAAACATACATGTGATGTTTCACAGGCCATTATGCTATTGACTGCTGAACAAATCTTAGAAAATTACAGAGATGTTTTAACATGTCTTAATGAATATTATCGTAAAGTGCATGAGAGTGTGATACCAAGTCAATATCTGCTGAAGAGATTTCTAGCTGCCCTCAAGTCCAGACTGAAAAACAAGATGGAGAAATCGATGGCTCCTCAAACCTAAGAGGTCTGAAAAACGGAAAGATAGATAAAAGAGCAAAGAAACAATTCTGAGGAGTTAACAGCTTATAACTTAATAAATGCAAAAGATGCAACCAGCATAGAACAGCAGAAGATAAAGCACGACAAGAAAGAGGAAAAAGAGAAAAAGATGCAATTGAATGTGTTTGACCTCAAGGGCATTAGCCATATTGACAATGGAAGCATTTTACCTAAATCATAACAAGGAGAAATCTATAGCAAAGGGGCATCTACTTGTAAATGCAATGCAATCAAAGGGATTCATGAACCACCTTGCACAGTTCTTTCCTAAGTTGTCATCAGAGTGTGAACCTTTATGTGAGTTCACTGCTAAGCATGTGCAGGGTATTGGAGCATAGAACATGAAGCAGCTTTCTTCTTGAATTAAAACAACAAACAATAACAATTTGACAATCTCTGGAAGGCTTTCACCCAGCAAAGACTTTGGGTGGAATTTTTTATGACTTTGAGTGGCCTGGACAATGATAAAAACATTGGGAAAATAGAGCAAAAATGGAAAAATCAGGTTCTCTGTGGATTAAAAAAAATTCCAATTTTATCCTAAAGGTTTAAACAGCAAGTTTCAAAACTCATTAATGCAGATAACTACCTTATCTATATGCATTAGCATATCATTATTAGACCAACTCAACTCATTTGTACATGGCGCCCAATATCCCACTTATTTCCCGAATTCCCTATTATGAGCTAATTCCCATTATGAAAAGCAGAGCAACAGCCCTCATTGCCATGCTTCTCTGGGCCACTAGACAAGTCTGTCCTCACCAAAACATTCCTCTATGCTCCATGGACCTCTTCTACCCTTCATCGATGCAAGTGGGCGTCATCAAACTGCGAATCTTGGCACAATACCACGACCATTTTTAGATCAACTCACAGATCACTTTAGCATTTGAGTTCAGGGACACATATGATTTGCATGCTTTTGCACAGGTACACATCTGCATCTCATGCATCTACATAGGACACATCTAATGGTTCTTAGTTGACTGTCTTTGAGTTCATTCACTTTGCAACTATATAGAGACTGCCAGACTCTGTGGCTCGCTTTATAGTGGACAGGCAGATTTAGGAGCTTGAACAGTCAAGGAGTAGGACATGATGATGAATCACAGTGCTGTACAATGTACCTCAAACATAATGGACATGCTTCAATCAAACGGTCGTGTCGGAAAGTCAAAGGGAATCAGTACTTGCTTATGGTACATATTAGTCCCAATGTGCACTGGTGTTGGAGTGCAGTGAATGTTTAATGTGGATAGAGTGCTGAACAAGCAGACTGCACTGTGCTAGATTGTGTTTAGCTTCTTGAGCATTACTGGAGTTGCATTCAAAGAAAGTGGAGTCAGGATGAGAGTTACTCACTGCTAAATTCCCAGCTTCTGACCTGCTCTTGTAGCCACAGTATTGGTTCAATTGCTTTCTGGTGGAATTAATTGGATTCATCACTGGACTTGGAACACTCAATAAAGCAGTTTGAGGAGGTTGGGATCCTATTTCATGCAGGTTTTGGGAAATTGCCACCACCACTCACTGAATCCATCTCCTCTTGGCTGGGAAATATCTGCCCTTCAAATATGATGTGTGTTCAGAGGTGGAGATTCTATTGTAAACTGATTTTGAAATCTGATAAGTCATTTTAATCCTTTTTTAACCAGACTAATGCCTTCTTTTGGATTTCTCTCAATATCACACACAATGCCTCAGATGAGGGAGGAAAGAAACAACTTGATGTTAGGCCTCTGCCAAACAATGCTCTCCATCAAGCAAACTTAAGGTACAGAAAACAGTCCCATTCTTTTTATCTCTGTCTCTCTCTGATTTCCCTACCCTTCCATTCAGCTAAATCTATGGGAAACTGGAAAAATTAGCCCATAAGATAAAGATGATGATGTAGGCCATTCAGCCTTTTGAGTCTGCTCCAACATTTAACAAAATCTGATAATCCTCAACTCTGCTTTCTTGCTTTTTTGTTATACCCCTCGATTCCCTTAGTGACTAAAAATCTGTGTATCTCAGCCTTGAATCTTGTTTTTGTCCATTAGCTTATTCTGTCCATTTCTTCATCTTCCTAGTAAACAGTGCCATCCTCACCACTTACCTTCCACCTATTTTTGTGTCATTCACAAACTTAGCTGTAATACATTCACTTTCTTCATCCAAGTCATTTACATATTATAAACAATTGCAGTTCCAGCACTGGTCCCTGTGGCACACCCCAATTTTTTATGCCGCCATCAATAAATTCTTAAAATAGTAAATTCAGTAAAATAGATGGCTTCACATACAATTCCAGCAGCAGGAAGAGAACTCTGGCTTTTAGCTGTAACAGAGAGAAGAATAAGAGATTCTACATTCAGCTTCAAGACCCCATGTGGAAAGCTAAAACTAAAACTCTTGTTTCTGTGGGAGCTTGACCCCACCCATTCAGGTTGCTTCCATTGTTCCAACAAATAAAAAAAACCCAAGGCCTCACAAGCCTTAGGTTTGAGTGATCTGTTTGACACCTCTATCTCAACATTTTATCATTAAAAAATCTAGGACAAAATACACCACTTAAAGCCAGAGTGTTGTCACAAAACAACACAGCAAAATTAAATAAAAGCTACTTTTCTTTGGCAAGCATTACAACAATGTGACAGAGTGTTATACTTATCTTACTTAAACAGGTATTCAGCATACTATCTCACAGACTCATTTGGAATACTCTGCAGTGCACTCTGTTATTCCAACTTGCAGACTCTGGTCCCCAGTGGTTGCACAGATCACACTGACATCATGTGCAGCTCCTGTTCTAAAGCAGCTAAGGAGACCGTGGAGGGGAGGTTGAAGGCTCTGGCAGTACAGCTCTGGTCCCGAAGAACTAGATTTTACAGGGTACTGTGGTCCTCACGTACTTCCTCCCACCAACCAAAAGGAAGGAAGCTGGCCCAATATCGAGCTAGCTGTCCTGTAGGAGTACTGGAAGCAGCATTAATTGCTTTAAGGCAAGAAGAATTCCATCTTAAGAGTGCTGTTGGTCAATTGAATGGCGGGCAGCTCGGTTGTTCCAGTTGCATCAGCCAAGAACTTATGGGAATACAGGGAGTCCACCATGTCAGGGGCCCAGGAAAGGCCACAGTCAGAGGTTTCAGTGAGAGGTAAGAGTGGAGGGTTAGATTCAAGATGATGGGGAGGGGAAGATTAAAGTGGTAGATGACTTTGTGAGGGGTGCCTCTGATTGGTCCAGGGGACCAGTAAAGGCGTCTTCTGTTACCAGGGAATATGGAGAGCTTAGGTGAAATTATGATGTGCTAATATAAAATAATAATAGTTTTACAAAGGATTTTAAACCTCAAACTTTCCTACTTGTATGATGTAATGTTTATTAGAGTTGATCCATAATAATGCGAATTCTAATTGTTATGTACTGAATGTTACTATGCTGCTTTATTGCTCTTTTGTTTATGCTGACACCCAGGTTCACCTTTGAGAATAGTTTGCGAAGTACTAAACTAGTATGCAAGAAGTAAATACATGTCAATTTGATGATTGTGGGTGGGCATACACACTTAACAGTGTCTCTTGTAAATCAGAACAAATAGCAAATTAGATATCTACAAACTCATGGACTGGCTGTACGGGGAATGTAATGTTGCAAGTTAATTCCCGGATTATTGCATAAACTGTGTGGTGTATCTGCCAGCTACACCACACAGTGTCCAGGAAAAATATAGGTTTTCAAATGACAAGTTGCGAAAACAGAATTCGATACTGAAGCTTAATCTACTCTTTATATTTGTTTCTCAGAGTTTTATAACACAGGAATACAGGAATTTCTATTGCTTTATAAAAATACAAGACGTGCCAGATCCTAAAGGACCACTTTAGAGATTGTTCTACAAGTAAATCATTCACATTTTTATGATGAGCTGCAATTACAAAGGCACTGGATTATTTTTCTTCTATTTATTGACTTTTCAGTTGAATATTTTTAATTTTTTTTGAAGCACAAACCATTTTAATGTTCATTACTAACCTTGAGTGACATAAACTCATATATAATCAAAGACTTTTTTTCTACCACTACACACAGAAGCAAATAACAAATCCAGACTTATAAATAGGGAGTTATAGATAACATACTGAATAAAACCTTTGCTCTATAATCATTGCAAGTTTTATCAGCTCAATTTGTCATCATACATTACAACCTCAATGAAACTGACGAAAAATAATTTATTATTTTCTAGTTACGCTAATAACTGTACACCTTCAGCAATCATCAACATGCTCTCTTCACCTCTAAATCTGCCTTTCAGCTGCCAACTTACTTCAACTGGAAAAACAACATATTTGGTTCAATTCTGAACATTGTTCTTCATGTATACCCCGGTATAAATTTGATCTTTTGACCTGTGTCTCCATGAAGCTTGCCAGCTTGGAATTTGGGTTGTGTCCACAGAGTATAGCTCAAATCCATTCCATTCATAAACTGTTTTCTGGACAATCGCTGTATCATTGGGAATTAAACTCTTCCCTCTCCCCACCCCAACACCAGCTAAGCTGCTGTATCCCTTTGGTTGGCAAATTTCAGAACAACATCTCTGATTCACCAACCAGTAGGGCATGTGTACTCTGGCTGACTTACTAACAGCATCAGCAATAAATAGTACTGCGTCAAGATTTCAGTGAGAAACTGTTCCAGTTGGTGTTATTTTCAAGACCATAACCACTAAGGATACAGAAAATAAAATTATTTTTAATAAGCATTGTTTAATTTAATGCAAATCATTACATTTTATTTTGCGCTTGGAACTTGAGGCTGTACCTAGCAATAGAACTATAGCCAAAAAGGGATTGAAGAGACAGGTAGAATGGGGAGAAAGAATCATGTTAAACAGTGATGTAGAGAACATATGAAGTTACCCAGATAAAAATCCTACAACACTAGGCAGACTTCAGGATAGGAAACAACGCAAAGTGGCCGAGCAGAGGCTATTAGCCAAGTTTGGCACCCATGAGGATGGTTTCAACCAAGGTCTTGGGTTCATGTCACATTACAGATAACTCCACCACACTGTATACACACACACATACTCACGCAGACCCTCTCTCATACACACGCGCTCTCTCTCATACACACACACACATATAAAACCCCCACACTCTCACCCACACGCACACCCTCCCACAGGCCTATACGCCATCACACCCATACACACTTTACCAAGCATGCATATACACCAACACACACTGTTTCACATGCACTCATACTCACACGCTCATACTTTCATGCACACAGTCACTCACTCACTCTGTCTCTCTCTCTTTCTCCCATGCATGCACATATACATACAAGTCTATGGGTGAATCTGTATTTGCAGAATTATATTTGTAGATACATTCTATTTTGCTCAAAAATGCACAATCTGCAGGCAGTCAATACATGTAATATTTTGTAAATTCCACTTTGAAAATAGGACCAGTCTGACTCAAGATTTGGGATACAGACAGACTCTGACCTTACATCTTTAATGCATTGTCTGAGCTGAGATGTCACCTTTTGTTATAAAACCTGAACTTATCTCGAGAGTGTGACTTAAAAGAAGTTCTGGGATTTATATACTAATGAACCGAAACCTGCATTCAAAAAGCTGAAAGATTTAACAATCCAGGTTTGTTCAATAGATCACTGTATGACACTGTAACCTTTTGCTATAAATTCTGTATCTTATGATCTTATACTCCACAATCACATGATGAAGGAGCAGAGCTCCAAAAACTAGTACTTCCAAATAAACCTGTTGGACTATACCATTACTGTAATTATGAAACCTGGTGACTGAGTTAGAGAAGCATTATTATATATTGATTAAAGAACATTAGCTCCAGTGAAACAGAGAAAAACTTTGCTATAAGAAAATATTACAATTAGCAGTTAGATTATTTGATATTATTTCTGTCACCAGCTATTTAGAATGTCTAGATCATAAGAGACAGATTAGGTCACTTCAGCAACAGCATTCAAGCAGTATCACCTCAACATCATAAATTCAAGGCTAACACAAAGCTGACACTAAGTGTCACAACACTTATTGTTCTAAATGCTGAGTATTACCATGGTCAGAGTTGTATATGACCTGCTAAATACACTCAAGGCTTGCAAGCTTGTTTTTATTACCTGTCAGGTCATAAAACCCTACTCCAGATAACAATGCAGGCTCTGTCTCTTGCTGTTATTTTACTTCTCTCTGTTCTGACATACAGCATTCCTTCAGTCACTAATTTCCCAATTAATAGTGCCATCTATTTACATTTAAAATAGTAATATGTTCCCTTTCTCTCATGCTGCCTTGATCTGGTCCTAAGATTCCATCAATGCTGTATTGTAGATGGCCAATAAAAGCTCTACAAAATACCTTTCCTTTGTCAGAATTACACATTGTTAGGAACTGCCTGGCACCCTCTGAGTGTGCTTTCATGCAAAGATCAAGACTTCCATTTGAGGAAAAAAATAATTTAATTTTCTCGTATTTATTTTCTATTCCTTTGAATTTCAATTTGTCTGTGCAAATCATTTTTGTTTCAAGGAATATATTTGGTCAGTCAGATCCTAGAAATTGATGTGCAGCTAAACTGCTCATCAAAGTATGTTTCAATTAAAGATTCTCAGATGCATGATTAAGAAAGCTGAGATATTGCCATGTTATTCAAAATGAGGTGGATGGAATGGTCATGAAAAAAATAATGCAGTGTTCATAACTCATCAAAAATCAACCAACAAATTCAGAATAGAAAAGATCCAATGGATCCGCAAATGATAAGACCTCACTGATCAATTTACATCGCTCCACAATTTGCATTGCCCAAATAGCATCTAAAATTTGGTTTCCTTGTCACTTATAAGACCACACAGCATTTAACTGTGCATTAAAGTCTCCAAGATGTTTGGGCTTATAATTAATAAGAATCCCATTAGCAATGTTTTAGCTTTGAATATAATGCCAATCTCTCTGACCCTAAACGGCAGAGAATTCATCTGAATCTCACACCTGTTTGCAGTGATCTGTTCAGAGATTTGAAACATTTTGGGTACTCGTTTTATTCTTTAAAAAAACAACTAAAATTGCAGTAAGCGATACAAAAAGTTGTGGAATTTTGATCACAAGTTGTAATCAGCACTACTTGAGTTTCTGGAGTTTATTTCTACAAACATCACACTAGAAGCAGGGCCTGTGCAGAACTGGCTGCAAATCAGATTTACCTTTGGCAGTTTCCACTTTTTGGGTTTGAGTGGATCTTCAAGGCAGCTCCAAAAATTAAGCTGAAATTTTCGGTGCAAGATTAAAAATAGGTACATTTTGAACTTTTTAAAAAATATCCACTAAAAGCTCATTACTAGGCTGCAAAATTATTAGAAAATAATTCTGTATTAGTTTAGGAGTCCTTTGTAAGCATTTATGATCAGGTTACTCTCAGGTAGTTGACTTAAAAAGCACTTTTTTGTGACAAACGTATTTTCAGTTGTGTTAGTCAAACATTACCACCCATATATATAATTTTTCAAAATTATGTTCTCTAATCCTGCATGATTACTCAACTTTAAAGGAGCATCGTGTTTGCAATTATGCAAATAGATTTGAAAGAAATACACTCCTAAAAACGGACAAATATTTTGGGCACAAATTGTGTGCTAATGGTGTTTCCAACCAAAAATGTCCTGCGATGTCCTGAGTTCTAAATGATTACATTTTTTAAATTTTCCTTTGTCTCCCTCTCTCAATCCAATCCTGTTTACTATCTCTTTAATTCCCTTTCTTCATACCTGATTTGACACAACAGATCTACCATCTCTGTCATTCCAAATTCTTACTCTGTCCTTAAATTTCCTTTGTTGGGGAAATAAACTACTGTTCCCATTGTTCACTAAGGTGCCAGATGCCTGTTTCCCTCACACTTGAGTTAGCAGCATGCATTTCTAAAAGTTAAAGGGCAAATTATATTAGAGCTGAAAGGTGTAGGAAAAAGTCAAACTTACAGACAATGCTGCAAATGCTTACAACTGGAACAAGATTTATTCCAAAGTTGGTATGCACTACAACCAATTAAGGATATAGATTTGAAAAGTATAACTTTTTAAAGGTAATACCACTGTAGATTTAGATGTTCCTAAATTGCTTTCAATTATTAAGTAAATTGTACCTTCCTATTGTGACAGTTTTAATTTCAAATATATAATTTTTAAAAAGTATCAAAAATCAGATCTCTTTCAAATATCTAACCAAGCTTGGTTTATTTACATTTGAGCCCTTGCTGAACAATAGCTCGAGACCCATGGGACAGTGTGTACCCAAACTTGTTGAGACTGTATAAATCCTCTATTTTACATTAGAGATTAGTAATGATTGTGTACAACAGTACACTTCCTTTTAATAACAGTCTTTCAATGTAAAAGGACACATCACTTATTTGAAGGTTAAGACAAACAGGGAGATGAGGAGAACAGGAGATGATATTCTAGTGGTAATGTCACTAACCTAGCTATCCAGAGGCCCAGGCTAATGCTATATGGGCATGGGTTCAAATGTGTGTAATTAGAATTCAGCTAATAAATCTGGAAAATAAAGAAAATCTCAGTAATGGTAACTACAAAACCATTATCAATTGTTATTTTTTTAAAAAAATCTAGTGTTCTAATGTCCTTTCAGGAAGGAAATCTATTATTCTTACCTGGTCTGGCCTAGATGTGATGTCAGATCCACAGAATCAGAACTCCAGAACTCTTAGAACCGGACTCAAAACGTTAGCTCTGCTTTCTCTCCACAGATGCTGTCAGACTGCCAAGCTTCCCCAGTATTTCTATTTTTGTCCCTGTCACTCTTAGTTCTTTCCTCATCAAACTCTTCACCTTAACTGAGCTTATCTTTCTTCCTCACAGGCTGGGAGTCATTCCTGATTAAAAATACAGATAACAACTTATGAAAGCTATAATGTACTATATTGGCTTTGTTATTTTAATGCTTTATATAGCTTAAGGTTGACCTTCATCACAGATAGGCAGTTCTTAAAACCTAGCGACTAACATGTGGTCTGTCATTCACATTGTTAGACATATGTTATACCCCAAGTCCAAAAGGTCTTGAGTAAATCAAGCTGCTGCTATGTTGCACTCAACAAGTTGGTGGTGGCACCGATTCAGAATGTCTGCATCTCAGTCTGCCTGTGAAAACCTCATGGTAAAACAGCTAGATGTTATAAGACCAGCTTTCTTCGTACACAATTTAAATTCTAAGTTTTAATCTAGCAAACCTCCTCCAAACTACCTCCAACTAGCATTATAGAATGCCTACAGTGTGGGAGCAGGCCATTCAGCCCATAGAGTCCACACCGACCCTCCAAATAGCGTCCCACCCAGTCCCACCCCCTGCCCTACCCCTGTAACCTTGCATTCCCATGGCTAATTCACCTAGCCTGCACATTCCTGGACATGACAGGGCAATTTAGCTTGGCCAATCCAACTAACCTGGACATTTTTGGATTGAGAGAGGAAACCGGAGCATCCGAAGGAAACCCGCGCAGATACGGGGAGAATGTGCAAACTCCACACAGACAGTCACTGAGGGTGGAATCGAACCCAGGTTCATGGCACGGTGAGGCAGCAGTGCTAACTTCTGAGCCACTGTGTTTATATTCTTGAATCCTTTGTTAAATAAGGAAATCAAAGCTACACAGGATTCAAGATGTGATCCCATCAATTCCCTTTATAAATATAAGGATGCTATGCTTCAGTTCTGCTCAATTCCTCTCATAATAAAGCTTAGCATTCTATTTGCTTTCGTAATTATTCGCTGTACCTGCACACTAACATTTTATGACTTCTGGAGAACATTTAGATCCCTATTCACCTTGGAATTCTGCAGCCACCCTTCATTTAACCTCATCAAAGTGAACAACTTCATAATTATCCAACATTTATTCCATCCCAGACATCTGTCCAATTACTCAACCTATCCATATTTGTCTGCAACAATCTTATGTTGCCTTCGCAAGGTATTTTCTGGCATGCGCACATTCAGAGGATGAAAGGATGATGTGTCCCTCAGAACTTCCTATATGGCAAGAAAGCTGGAGCAGAAGGTGGATAGAACACCCAAAGCTCTGCTTCAAGCGTGCTTGCAAGTATGACTTGAAAGACCATACATCAATTTTTATCCTTGGGAGATAATTGCACATTACAGAGGGAAATGGCAATATTACCTGTGGGCTTAAAATCATTATCATTGAGATCAGTAGCTGAACAGCAGATACCAACACTAAAAACAACAACCTGCAATGTCACTTTATAATCCCCCAATATGCAGCACGTGTCAGAATCTCATTGTCTCATTTTGACAAAATTTATTCATACAGCGTCTGCAGCAGTCAATTGGCCCTTAAGCTGCATTTTGATTTATTACATGTTTCCAGCATTTGTGCTTCACTTTTCTTCTTGAATGATGTAGAAAGAGAAGATTCAAGGTGAAGACAGGATCTCATGACCTTTTTGCAAACAATACTGACCCGTCAGCCCAGTTCCTTCCATGAGCATGTATTTGATTATCCTTTTTAGTTTCATTCAGGTCACCCTACACTTACCTGGCTGGGCCTGTACTTCACAACCAGTGAACTTTTTCCCTTAACTCCGCGATGCACCTGTCAATACTGCCTGAGGCAAACATTTAAAAATTTCAAGCTATTTCCTAACCCCATCATATGAAACGAAGAAACATGTGAGATAGCAGAATCTCAAGGTTCTGAGGTCGACATGCATTCGTGCAACAGGGGAAAAAGGTCAAGTTACTGGGTAGAAGGCTAACAAACAAATGAGCAGGGAGCTAAAGCACCCAGCAGGGCAAGAGTTCAGTTAATTCACCCAGACGATCTATTCCAGACGTGGTAAATGATACATTATTGGATCCAGATCTGCAACTGCTTTGTATATATTACATTACTGGGACCAACCCCACTTAAGTATCATTAGCCTCCCCTCAGAAACACTGTTATTGCTCAAACCTGTTTGCTGAGTGTGCTTTAACTGAGCTGGCAATGCATTTTGTTTCTCAATCTTTCTCTTCCATTCCAAATACTTGCTCAACCACAAAATTATAAAGCATAACCACCAATAGTGGAACACCCAGGTTGATTGTGCTCAATGGAATCTTAGTAATGACTGTGCATAGTACAATCCCACAGAATATATCAGTGTAAACTGTGGTAAACACTGGGCTAAACATACTGTAAGTAGATAAGAGTGCCAAATGTTAAGAAGTGTTATTAGCTCCTCATTAATCAAAGTATCTATCTGAGAAAGAGGAAGCTTTTACAGATAAAAGGAAGCCTTTGCAGATAACAGATAAAGAATGCTTCAATAAAAACAATGCAGCTTTCACAATTGACAGCAGCTACTGTATTCACAGATTGGCTAAGGATTGATTGAATTCCCAAGAGACTGGTTATGGAGAAATATTCAAAAAAGACAATGAGCAAAAGTGCACAGATTAGAAATAACTTTCCCGGGGCTACTAACTAAAGTTGTTGGTCTTGAGATAAAATTCACACATCAATTTTTATTGCGGCTATTTAGATATTTATTATTTAATTTTCAATCTTTTTTCTTGGTATTTGACTTATACCCATTTATATTTTCACTGTCTTGTTATCTAGATAATTATCTTAACCACAACTTAAATTTGGAGGAGAATATGCTGACAAAGCATGATGAAATTCTTTTGTTCTCTCACATCACACACAATTCACTGAAACAGTATTCATTTGCAACTATATGCTATCCCTTATAATGCACCTATGGTGGCAATACCAAGGGTGCAAGGATTTTGTGATCTTTTGCCAAACAAGACAAGGTTGGTACAGTGTAAAATACAGGCAAATAGGAACATCTTCTGAACGCAGCCTCACTGTTGGCCACATACACTGACAGCACTATTCCTGGTGAAAATGAAGATAATTGGATAATTCTTCCATCAATCACTTCTGGAGACCACACTGCTGTAAATGGCTGAGATTGATTTTACACATAAATTTTGTTAATTGCAGTTTGTAGAGACATTTAAAAAAAACTCTAAATAGAGATAGTTTGCATCACTGTTCACTGAAAAGTCCAATGTTTGATAAGTCCAACTCCCCCACCTCCCAGTCATTGATTGAGACGTCTATTGAAATGTATTAACCACAGTTTCACTTTTTACCATCAGCAGTAAAATAGCCACTGCTGCAAGCTCCCCTTTAAAAATAAACCTGCCACAAGGTGGGGAAGTCCAGAACTAGAGGACATCGGTTTAAGGTGAGAGGGGAAAGATTTAAAATGGACCTAAGAGGCAACTTTTTCACACAGAGAGTGGTGCATGTATGGAATGAGCTACCAGAGGAAGTGGTGAATGTTACAATTGCAATGTTTAAAAGGTGTCTGGATGGGTATATGAATAGGAAGGGTTTAGAGGGATATGGGCCAAATGCTGGCAAATGGGACTAGATTGGTTTCAAATATCTGGTCAGCATGGATGGGTTGGACCGGAGGATCTGTTCCTTTGCTGTACATCGCTACGACTCTATAAACTCTTCAAACTGGCTTGTGTTAAAACTTTAATTAAAAGGAGTTATCAGTCCCATCATGTCTCTTTAGCTGATGAGAATTGATTGTGGCCAGGGTTTGGTGAATAAAATGCAAATAGGCAGAAGGAAGAACTGCTGCTGCCATTTACACCACTCACCAGTTGAATGTGAACTAGGCCAATGTAAACAATGAAATTACATCAATACAAATTTACATTTTTTAATATTAAGGACCTTTGAGTTGACAGATCAGAAGCAAATAAATTTGTTACTTTCTGATTATATTCAAGAGAATGTGGAGGTTGTCAAACATATTGCAATCATTGTTAAGTCTCAATCTATCAAAAACTATTTGGTCACCAGATTTCATTGTTTTCTGTACAATTTCAACTCAATCTCTCACGTATTTAATTGTTGAGAAAAGGGGAATGCAATGATGTCAAAAAACACAGCTATGGGGCAGATTTATGTCATCAGGGTTTTGAGACTCAACCCTGATTAGTAATCTTATGCTTCATCCTTTCCCTGTTTCTAATTTAGGTCCCTCCTGTGGGCTGGAGGGACATGTGCATGTTTGGAGCATAGCATTGGGTGGGGCAATGGGATGCAGGTGTTATGAATACAAAATCTGGAAGGTTGGGTTTCTTGGATGGAAGTTCTATTCTGGGATAAAACATGGTCCCAGGAAAGTCCCATGAATCAGGGACTTGGGATTGTGAGGAAATAGTGCAGTGAGATACAAGTTGGGGACAGTCAGGTAGAGGTTGGCAATGTGCTTATGGTGATTGGTATCCAAAATGACTTTTGGATATGCAGAAGTATTAGTCAAGTGGAGTTTGTGGGCTGGCATGTGGGGAGAGTTTCAAATCGTGGGAGTGGAGCAGGTAAACTTGTTAGATTGGGGTTGTGGTGAAGGCTTAAATAAATCTACAGCAATGCATCTACTTTTATGGATTCAACAGTTCCCACCTCCTTATATTGCCAGATTTGCCTGAGGTCAGGGAACATAGCTGAAGATGGATAAAAATGATTGAAGCATGCAGCCTCTTTAAAAGCTTCCACCGACTGACCCCCCCTTCAAGAGCAGATTGGTTGCTTGCTCCAAATCTTTTAGAACTGGAAGTGGTCTGGTTTGAAATTTTAAAATTTTAACTTCTCACACAGCCCAGTTCTTTTTTGTTTGGGGATTAAAATTATCCTTGTGTCTTCAAAGATATCCCAGTTTATGGTCAGTGAAAATTATATTAATTTCTATGCTATTAAAGTGAACCAGTGACTGTAACAGGAACACTGAATTATTTTCTATAATGGGGGTTGGGAGGGCTGAGGCAGTGTATGGAAGAAACAATAATAATGACTTTTGAAACAAATAGTCTGTAATAGTTGAAAAATGCAGCTCGCTATCACAATAAGAGAGAAGCAACAAATGCTGGCATTGCTAGTGATGTTTGTGTGTCATGAAAAATGACTAAGAATGTGATTTAGCTCTGACATTTAATAGTTAAGTTTATAATATTTTCATTGTATTAAGTGCATAGATCAGAAAGTTCCTGGTATTGTATTAAGATTGCTGATCTCAGCATCCTCAACATCCAGAAATGCTGATTGTCGTTCAGTGTACAAGCTCATAATTGAATAGTGTGACTTAAAATGAGGAGCTGGGGAGCTACTGAAGTCTCTGGACATATATGGCCAGCATGAATCAATGCTTTTGGAGAGAGGGGAGGAAACTTGAGAGAAGAATAACTATAAAATTATTTTCTTAGTTTTGTCCTAACTATATGGATATATCCCCTTTAAAGAGGAAACCTAACTCTAATTGCTTCTTTTAAAATATCTGTTATGAATAATTAAGATTAATCTTAATGTTTTCTTTCCATTAAGATTTTGTTGAAAGGAGGAATATTGTTTAAATATGAAGTTTTAAGTCCATCACTGGGGGATATGGCCTGAAGGAGGTTAGGAGCCCCCGGTGTGAGGAAGCAAAACTAATTTCAGTTGGCTACATTTACCCAGTGTCTTTTCAATTAAAATGTCCACCAGCTATGTGCGCTAATCTGGCTCGTTTACACTGTAAAGCTCAGTAATTCCAATACATCAACAATCAGATTGTTTTTGCACTGGACGGTAATCCTCCATCAGCATTTTATTTCCAAAAGATTGTATTTCCTGGAAATTGGAAAGTTAAAGCCTAATTTGATAGGGAAAAAGTATTTGTGCTCTATAGAGTCAGGTCACAGATTAGGCATGATCTCACTGAATGGTGGAACAAGCTTGAAAGGTAAATGACCTACTCCTGTTCCAATGTTCCTTTTTTCCCCCATAAGTTGCCCTCATGGTGAAACAATTACCTACAACTCGATGGAAGAATATGGCACATGAAGTAGTCACGCTGATACTATTACTGAAGAAAACACATTCAACTCTGCCAGGAAGGACTGCAGCATGAATTGTGAATCATATCAATTATTGAACGATTTGCATCTAAAAAGAGATGTCCAATTCATGGTACTTGCTTGAGATGACCTATTCCAGCAAATTCTGATATATGATTTTGTATCTTCATCAACTATACACATTTCACAGATGTAACACAGCATACTTAGAAATCATTTTGTGAAAAAGGAAGCAATATTCAAAGTATATCATGGAATAGGATTATAAGGCCTGGTGGCAAGTCACTGATTCTGAAAAAAATAATTCTTGTAAGTCAAATCGTCAAATAAGAGCAATAGTGCTGTAAACCTGGCCAAATCCAATTTGAAAATTAGCAAACAACTTCACTCGCTAGTCAATAGCAGAATTAAAATTCACATGACCAGGTTAGCAAACATTTTGCTGCATGTTCAATTGCCCTGAGGGATGTTTGAAACCTATCCAGTATGGTTTGAACTGAGAGATTATACACAGCTGTGCAGCCAAGGACCAGCTACCAATAATTACATAATGAGGGCCAAAAATATCCTCACAAAAAAAATCTAGTTTTTGTTTTTCAAACGAAAGCACTTGAATTAAATTTTCATTATATACCTCAATGCATCATATGACCTCTCATCTGACTCTTCAAATATACAAGCTGAATAACTGCCACAGTATTTGTTTTTCATAAAATAATTTGACAGACTGGAAGAAATTAAATTGTAGGGTCTCTTTTTATTCTGGGATTCTGTGTGTTTACATTAAAATCAACAAAATTATGCAATTCCATTAAATCCTGGGTCCAGGTTTCAAGTTATTCCATTTCATTTTTTGTTTCAGGTTTCACTGCAGTAATCCACTGTTGAACCTCATCATGACCAACTAGGAGGTAAAGAACTGCAGAAGCACCTTTATTAAGTGGCACACTAAAAACGTTTGATCCATACAATTGATTCTTTTGCTCCTGCATGATCAGACAAGTCATCCAGCAACAGCATTTAGAATAAGAAAATTCTATAGCAGTTCGTTTCGGTCCTCCTCTGGAATCCATTTTAAGATCAGAAACATTGGACTGAATATTTCCGTTTTCAAATAAAATGCTTTTTTAAGTGAGATGCATAGTGCCTGGTCTGTCATGGCTCGTAGTGACCTTTCTCCTGCAGTTTTCTGCTCTTCATATCATTAATTGTACATCAGGTTCTCTAGCACCTGACTCAGAATTACATGGCAGGACAGATTTAAGTACTCGCTGCTGTATGGATCTTCCAGAGTTCACACTGCTGGTGCCATATTCAAAGTGAAGCTACACACAAGTTCAGATGCTACAAGGCAGAAAAAGCCTTTCTCTGTGTGGTGCTCAAGTATCTAAATGACCTAGAAAGTTAGTTTGTTGGTTTGAAACATCTTCTGTGCTCTGCAAGAGTAAGTATCACCATCTTCTCTCTGCTAACTCACACGCTGACACTCACTGTTGATTGTCCATTCAATGGCTCTCAACTCACCTCATTGAAATTGACCACTTGTGTGGGGTCATGGAGACTTCCACAGGCAATCAACTCAGTAAACCTCATTGTGCTGTACTGCACTATTCTCCCATACCAAAATTAATTCATTCTTAATCTGCTTTTTAACGCTCATACACAAATACTTTCCTTTCCTCTCTTATTCTGTAACTAGTGGCACCCTAGCAAATGTCTGCATCTAAGAGGCCAACACTGGAGACCCTCAGCTCTACCTCTAAAACTGAGGATGCCATTCAATGCACAGAAGACAACTGGCAAGACCCCCACTGGCTCAGAGATTGTCACCTTGGTGGGTTCTGTATCTAGAGTAGACTTGGGAGTATAATTTGCTGAGCGCATCATTTACGTGTTTCCACAGCAGGTTATGGGAGTAATACCCAGGTCTGATCCCCTGGATGGAATAAGATGAGCCCCCTGACTCATTATAGTGCTACTCCTTGACTAACTGTACTTCCTCTTAACCCCACTAAGAACTGTTCACCTTTGACATTCAGACATGGCCATTTAGGTGAAACACATGCAATATCATGCAATGTCATACATCATGTCAGTTCCTGGCACGTGCTAGTGGTGTGACATTGATGTAAGTTGCCTGCCTTTCCCTGTGTGTGCTGTAAATCAATGCAAGCCTCAGAGAGTGACAGCCTCCAAGTAAATGCAAAGTGAGTGAAAACTAAAAGTGAAGTTAAAGGACAAAAGCTGCATCCTGTGCAACTGCATGAGATGTTCGTTTGCTCCTGTGTGTTAAGCAACCTGGCAGAAACATGTAAGTTCTGGGTCTTGCTGAGCTCCAAAAAAAAAGAAAATTGGGATACGCCTTCTTGGTGTTCCCATTCCAATGTTTAGTTCTTGTCATACTTTCCCAACCTTTTTCGTCATTGCCGACTGCTGCAAGAGACAAAAGTTTCTGACCATTGCTAGTTGCTCATTCTCCTTCCCCCTCCACACATTCACTAAATGTGTGAACTGTCAAATAGTTGTTTGCTTTTATTAAGAATAATTTGTTCATAAATTTAATTTGTAAAAATATGCCTTACACAAAAGAAATTCCTCTTTCCATAATTATAAATAAATATGCCACAATAAATTTCTCTGGAAACTTTGAATTGGAAAAACCTTTAAGCTCTGTTTCTAATACCAATAGCAAATTATGTACAAGAGAAAAATCCATGAATCTTATTGCTCATCCAAGCCTCCAAAACATTTGTTTCCATTTTGCAAATAAAGCAATACATTGCTTAGACAAATAATTTCAAACTCTCATCAGAAATGCCGAATTCCTAAAATTAAATATCCTAAATTTATTCTTAAATATATTATCCGCTATGGTCATCGGTAAAGGTCTTTAAAATTCTTAAATTTTTACATGTCAAATCTATGTGGTTATTTGCCCATCTATAATGTAATTCCATCCTAACATTAAGAAACAAAACAGTCTGTAGGAATTTTCAAAACATTAAAACTAATATTATGCATAGTGCAGCCAGTGTAAAATCCAACTGAAGTAAAGTCCTGCCTTTCAGGTGAAGAAAAACGCAATAGCTATGTAATCTACAGTAATTTATTCAATTATGCAACTGTAACTCTAATTCCATTCATATACAGAGTAATTATAAGAATGCCTCCATGTTTGCCTAACCCCAATCAGTGAATACATAATCACTGACGATCTGTTGTTCAGGATTTCCTAATATGACAACTCCAGTTAGTCATCGTCAAAGAAAATTAACCCTTTGATACTCAAACATAAATCACAACAATAAAGCAGTATAGTAAAACATCTGAATATAGATGTTCATGAATATACAGCATACAGACAAGACGACTGAATTTTTTTTAAAACTGGGAAGTTTTGACAGGAACACCCACAAAACCACAAAGAGAGCCCCTAAATCCCAAGTCTGTTAAGCTGCACTATTTAGATGGAAAAAGGCAACAGTGTTTCCAGCATCAATATGTTCAAACTTAAATTGGACTACAGATACTTTATTGAAAACATCTGTGAAAATTTCACTCCAGTTAGAGTACATTCTTATGTGTCAAGTTTATAACACAGGAAAGTTTCAGTGACGTTATACAAAGCTAACATTTACAGCAACTAATAATTCTGATGTATGCCGAACAATCTGCTGCATGTGTGAATTGGTATCAGGTTGCACCAGTACTTGAGTGTGTCACTGTGTATGGACAAGATGCTTAAGGAAAGTGGGTAAACTTAGTGAGTATTTTAAAGTGCATAGTTAATTATGGTTAGTCAGCATGGATTTGTTAAAGGCAAGGCAAACTTAACCAATTTATTTGAGGTTTTTGAAAAAGTGCCCGACTGGATAAAGGGAATACATTAGATGTTGTACAATGACTTTCTGAAAGCAACCAATAAGGCATCACGTAGAGACACATTAGAAAAAAAAATCAGCAACATAGGTGAAGGAAGAAATAAAGTTATCTGAGATACTGAATTGCACATGTAAATAATTTTGGATTAGAAAAGTGTATCCCAGTACGGATACACTTTTCCAATATTCACAGATTATTCAGACCTGGATATAAGTTTTCTATTGATAGTACAGAAGGAACAGGATTAGAAAACAATAATTACCACAAAAGTCTTTAGGAAATGAGAGAGGTTAGTAGAATGGCCCGAATGACAGCAAATTAAAATGTATATGGAGATGTACGTATTGTATTTTGGGAGAAAATAAGGAGTTACTGGGAAATTGCTGAAGTGTCTGGAATGAGAAAAAGATTACAAAGATTAAATGCATAACTTCCTGTGCATTCTTAAATAGTCATAGTCATAGACTCATATTAATGATCAGCACATAAACAGCCCATTTGGTCCAACTTGTCTGTGCAGACCAGACATCCGAACTGACCTAGTCCCATTTGCCAGTATTTAGCCCATATCCTTCTTAACCCTTCCTATTTATGTACTCATTCAGATGCCTTTTAAATGTTGTAATTGTACCTCCACCACCTCCTTTGGCAGCTCATCCAGCAGGCAGCAAGATCGAAGATGACTTGCTTCCATTCTGGTTCAATGAGTCTGAAATAGTGATTAGCCCAATGTACAATCTGTAGGCTTTGTCATGTGTTTGGAGAGTGGCACTTGAAATGTTGGGTCGGTGGGTTGTTTTGAGGTTTGAGTTCTCCCTTTGACTCCTCGACTTTATCTCTGCATATTTCCAACAAAGAGTCTTGATACATTCAAAGCCTTTTCTGAATGAAAACTCTCTATTTTGGTTGGTCACAAGTCAGTGTCTGTCATTATCTCTTCAAGGATACCCTGAGGACATCACCAAACCACTTGCAGTGTGCTCCTGGGAGCCCACTACCTTGACAAGTTCAGGGTAGAATATCTTTGGGAGGTTGCATCCAGACATATAAATGACATCTCTTGTCTGGCAAACAGTGATTATTGCCTCAAATACTGTCTTAATGCTGCACAAATTGTTTTGGGAGAGGATGTTGCTATTGGACTAACTTTCTTAACAGCAAATTTGAACAGAAAGCAGACAGTATATTAGGTTTCACAAACAGTACATGAACCACATTTTACAACACCAGCTGATTGTATTACTAAATGAAAGATCCCAGACTGAAACTTGGCTTGGTAAATTATTTGTTTAATTTTTGCAGTTGATTAATATTTTCAGATAAGGGCAACAAGAAATCATAAAGTTAAAATACAAAACAAAGAAACAAACAAAACTCTATGTATAGAAGACATTTAGAAAGGTCTTAACACAAATATCAAAACAAAGTTTCAACCTGTTTCCCGACACCAGCCCAGCTCAGTCTCAAGTCTAAGAGAACTATTGCTGCTATCTCAGCATTTAAAAATAATCTTATCTGACTTTCTTTCTCTTGGACTTTCTTGTCTTTTGCAGAGACAATTTTATCATTCCTTTCTGGCATGAACATTTTACAATTCTGAAGGTCTAAACATTTTCAGTTCCAACAATTTGAAGATATCCGTATAAACACTCCTGGCTTGGAAGATCCACTCTAAAAACACAGTTAGAATGATTGGTTCCCTGAGCAGACTTAACTCTCCTGATAGGAAAAACTGAGCTCCTGGTTCTCCTCAACTAAAATATTGAACCTTCTGTTCTGAAGAAGTAACTGCCTCAATACATTTAATCTGTCTGTCATGAATGCAATAGTATGAACATTTTATCCATTAACACTCTCTGGGTTCTCCCATGAACTCTACTGCAGTCACATTACTGCTTGGAACTGATGTATTTAGGTCACTGTACAAAATGACTTTCTGTACTTCTTAAAAATAATGCTTTCACAGGACTGACCTACATTCATCTGCCTCTATTTTGAAATCCAAAACCCAAACATATATTTTCATCACACAGCAAGAGTAAAGAGGTAAGCTGAAATTGACCCAAAGAAAGAGTATTTTGTGCAGCTTTGGACATTTCATCAGAGAAAGGAAATTGAAATCAGCAGAGAGAAAAATATCATAGTTAATAAGAATGACATCAGGCATGGGAAATTATAGTTATGGGAAGGGATTTGAAATGCTGAGTATATTCAAACTATTTCAGGGAAAACTAAGAGGAGCAAAGGTCTGTGGTTGCTGGATGTCTGAAATAAGAACAGAAAATGCTACAAAAATGCAGCAGTTCAGTGTCTAATTAAAGTTTATCAACTTGGAACTTAGTTCTGTTTCTCTGTTCAAAGACACCCTTTTTATTAAATTGTCAAGACGAGGATATATTGAGCACCCTTCACTCGACTCACCTCCCCCCAACCCTGGTCACATGGATGAAATGAGTCCCTTAAATGGCTTCTAACTGATCACTTAAAGGTAGCAAAAGGCCCAAATGAGGCAAAACCCAAATCCCCTCCCCCTAAAATTTCAGTCAAATTGGGAGCAAGTGGTAGCAAGGAATTTTTCTTAACTGGTTTTTACAAGTTTTCTGCCACTGGGGAATGTAAAACTAGGTTTCAGATCAAGCTTGAGGATTTCTTTATAAATGATAAAGAGTTTTGTTAAGAATAAACTTGAAACTGAAATAAAGAATAAAAAGAGTTGGTAGGAGAAAATTCTTTATTCATTGTTGAAGGATGAAAAGCTTTGCCACATGGGATGTTGAGGCTTGGATTACTAATACATTTTAATAGAAAGTAGATTAAATAGTTGAAGCTAAGTAAGTTTCAGGGGTTATAGGGAAATGACTGGGTAGTGAAAATTTTTTTTCAATTGCTCTAAGAAGGAGGCAACATACATATAACAGACTGAATGACCTTTATCTATATTTTAACTTCAATGGTTCTAAAGTGGTAACAATAAATTAGGGAACGATTGCTGTAAATTTCTTGCAAAGACCCATTTTGAGCCTTTCTCTGATAATATAGGAAATATTGATAGGAATAACCTTTGCAGGAAGAGGAAAAAGATGTGCAGGTTAGGTGGTTTGTCCATGCTAAATCATACCGTAGTGTCCCGAGATGTGTAGGCTCGGTGGATTAGCCGTGGTAAATACAGGGTTCTGGGGACAGGGTATTGGGCTGGGTCTGGGCAGGATGTTCTTCAAAAGGTCAGTGCACACTCAGTGGGCCAAATGCCCTGTGTCCGAACATCGGGATTCTATGCTATTTTTCTTTTTCCATGAAAATGCAGCTGGTCCAATAAATGGAAATGATTGAAAGTGCAATGACTCAGGAAATATTTCATCATATATATCTACAACACTCAGAAGCAATATTGCAGTGGTAGAAATAACAAAAGTGCAACAACTGAAGCTCCATTGCATATACAAGACAATCACAGCAATTTCCTGATTATGACAGAACAATATGACCAGAATTTGAAGAAGTATGGAACAAGAAAAGTCTTTCGATCAAGTAAGTTTATTATGCCAAAGATCCTGCTGAAAAATGGCTTGCCTGCTCCTTTTAAACATTTATACCTTTTTAAATTCCCACAAAGCAGTTTGTGAATTTTTCCACATTATTGTGAGAAATGCAGAATGAAGATCAAGTTTTCCTGTACAAGGTTACTCCTATCTGATTTAGGACTGGTATGTGAGGTAGGATCAGAAAACCAACCAGTGTGAAGACAATTTGAAAAGGGATAAACTGCTGGAGATGTTCCACAAAGATGTATTCTTGCTGGATGAATATAATATGTCAAACTTAAATGACAGCCAAGTACAATTTGAACACATCAACATAAGAAAATCCATACGGAGAGGTATCAACCACTTATATCCACTAGAATATTCAGTGTGCTCGAACAAATGGAGAGCTCTGCACTGTTGTTCGAGTTTTAGCTTCTTAAAAAGTTCACTTTTGTGGGATGTAGTCAATGCTGGCTGGCCAGCATTTATTCCCCGTCTCTAGTTGCCCTTGAGAATCATAGAATCTCCACAGTGAGGAAGCAGGCCATCCAGCCCATCGAGTCTGCACTGACCCTCCAACTCTACATTTCCCAGGGCTAATCCACTTCGCCAGCATATCTCTGGACACCATGGGCAATTTAGCTTGGCCAACCCATTTAACCTGCACATCTTTGGACTGTGGGAGGAAACCAGAGCACCTGGAGGAAACCTACACATAGGGAGAATGTACTAGGAGAAAGTGAGGACTGCTTTGAAAAATGTGGTGCTGGAAAAACACAACAGGCCAGGCAGCATCCGAGGAGCAGGAGAATCGACGTTTCGGGCATAAGCCCTTCTTCAGGAATCGGAAGAAGGGCTTATGCCCGAAACGTCAATTCTCCTGCTCCTCGGATGCTGCCTGGCCTGCTGTGTTTTTCCAGCACAACATTTTTCAACATGGGGAGAATGTGCAAAATCCACACAGACAGTCACCCCTGGGTGGGATCGAACCTGCGTTTGTGACACTTTGAGGCAGCAGTATTAACCACTGAGCCAATGTTTCGTTCGTGAAGGTGGTAGTGAGCTGCCTTCTTGAACCACTGCAGTCCACCTGCTGTGAGTTGGCCCACAATACCATTGGGATGAATTCCAAGAAATTGACCTAGTGACAGTGAAGCAACGATGACATAGTTCCAAGTCAGGAAGGTGAGTGGCTTGGAGGGGAACTTCAAGTTCCCCATGTATCTGTGCCTTTGTTCCTTCTAGATTGAAGTGGTTGTGGGTTTGGATGGTGCTGGCTGAGAATCTTTGGTGAATTTCTGCAGTGCATCTTGTAGATAGTACACACTGCTGCTACTGAGCTTCAACTGTGGAGGGAGTGGATGTTTCTGGAATGTAGTGCCAATCAAGTGGGCTGTTTGGTCATGGACAGTGTCAAGCTTCTTGAGTGTTGTTGGAGCTGTGCCCATCCATGCGTTGGGGGGGGGGGGGGGGGGGGGGGGGGGGGGGCTGGTATTTCATCACATTCCTGACTTGTAGATGATGGACAGGTTTTGGGGAATCAGGAGGTGATTACCTCACTGCTGTATTCCTAGCTTCAGACCTGCTCTTATAGCCACAGTGTTTATGCAGTGAATCTAGTTGAGTTTCTGGTCAATAGTAACTTCCAGGATATTGATTGTAGGGGATTCAGTGATGTAACACCACTGAATGTCAAGGGGCAGTGGTTCGATTGACTCATTGGCAATCCTGGCATTTGTTACTTGTCACTTGTCAGCCCAAGCCTCAATACTGTCCAGATCCTCTGCATTTGAACATGGACTGCTTCACTATCTGAGGAGTCAGGGATGGCGAACATTATGCGATCACTGGCAAACATCCTCATTTCTGACCTTATGATCTAGTGGAGGTCATGGATGAAGCAGCTAAAGATGACTGGGCCAAGGGCAAGTACTCTGAGGAAATCTTGCAGAGATATCCTGGAACTGAGATGGGTGACTTTCAACTTTCACCATTGTGTGTATACTACAAAACAGATTTACTTATATGGTTATCCAATTCACTATGATCAAATAGTTGTGTCCATATTTTTCTCAATTGTGTGGGGAAAATAAAGATAGCAAATGGATTGAATGTTTTGATCTTTTAAATGGTGTCCATCTTTCCAGCTGTGGTCTGACTACTGCCTTGTATAGACTTAGGAAAGTCTCCCTATTGTTATACTCCATTTTCTTTGAAAAAAAGGCCAACACCCCATTTACCCTCCCTAGACCTGTGGATCTTGGATGCTGGGTTTTGTGATTCAGACACAAGGACCCTGAAATCCTTCTGTGTTGCAAGTTTCTCCAGTCTCTTTCCACTGAAATAATATTCAGCTCTTGAATTATTCCTGCTAAAGTGCATTTTTCCACACTGTATTCCCATCTGCCACGCTTTTGGTCACTCACTTAACCTGTCTATATCTCTCTGTAGTTGAGAGTGGGGTGCTGGAAAAGTACAGATCAGGCAGCATCCGAGGCGCAGGAGAATCAACATTTTGGGCAAGAGCCCTCTCTCTGTAGACTTTGTGACATCCTCACTACTTGCCTTCCCAACTTGGCTATTGCACATTCACTTTCCACATCCAAGTCATTAATGTATATTGTAAATAACCAAAATCCTAGCACACATGTCACGTGTCACCCTGAATTTGCCCCTTTTATTATTTAGCTAATTCTCTATCCTTTCTAATATATTAATCCCAAAATCACGAGTTCTTGTCTTATTAAATAGTCTTATGTGCTGTACCTTGTCAAATGCCTTTGGGAATTCAAACATATATCTACTGGTTCTCCTTTAACTATCCTGCTTGTTTTCTCCTCAAAGAACTGTAATCAGGCATGATTTCCTCTTCATGGAGGCAGGCTGACTCTACTTGCTGATATTATGCATTTCTAACTGGTCTACTCCTACATCCTTTATAACAGTCTCTCACATGTTAAGCAAACTGGACTATAGTTACTTGTTTTTGTCTGTCTCCCTTTTTGAATAATGGCATTACATTGGTAGTTTTCCTATCCTCTGAGGAAGGGTCACCAGACCCGAAAAGTTAACTCTGATGTCTCTTCACAGATGCTGCTAGACTTGCTGAGCTTTTCCAGCAACTTCTGGTTTTGTTCCTATCCTTTGGTATTTTTCCAAAATGTAAGGAGTTTTAGAAATTTAACACCAGTATATCTACCAACTCTGTAGTAACTTCATTCAAAATCCTAGGATACAGTTCATCAGGTGCAGGGTACTTACTGGATATTAGCCCTATTAGTTTTTCTAATACTTTTTCTATAGTGAGAGTTTGTGTTTGTTTCCTTCCTCCTTTAGTCCCTTGACTATTTAGCACTTTTGGAACTACCACGGTTTTAGATACAAAGTATTGATTCAACTTCTCTGCTATTTCCTGGTTTCCCATTATTATTTTCTCAGCCTCCTTCTCTAAATGGTATATGTTCGCTTTGGCCTCTCTGTTCCATTTTATATGTTTAAAGTCGCTCATACTGTCTGTTTTTATATTATTTGCACTTAAGCTTTTCAAAACATTATCCCTTTCATGCTATACACAGCTAAGAATTATGCTCTCAATATAGTTGGGACCTTGGTTCTCTTTTATTGACAGTAAGAATAGAGAGAGTAAAAGGGTATTTTTAGTTTTCTCATCTGGTCCACTTGACTGGCTGGATCAGACATACCTCTCCTGCATTTCCACCAGCAATATTCCCACATTCCTGTGTTGAAACATCATAATAATTTAAATGGAATATATGCGACATGAAAAAGGGACTTAGAACAGCAGTGGAAAATCCCTGCAGTGGTTAATTTAACTGGATTAGTGCCCACAGTGACCAGTTTTAATGCTCTGAAAATTTGATTAATGTGTGTGAAGCAGAGATGCAAGTATACTTTAAGTGGCACATAGTGTGACAATGACATAGGAATCAGAAACATTCTCCCTCTCTCTGCAGCCCCGCCTCTCAAATTACTGCCAACAAACAGTTACTTACATTGAAGGCAATCACACTCAACTGCATTTGCCAGGCATGTGGAAGGAAAATGAGCAACAACCTATTTTCAAATATAAGTGATTCTAATGCCAGTTTCTTATTATTTAAAGAAAATACATCATCCAAGAATTTGGTCTTTTGACACTGCAGATGGAGGGACCGGCATCGAATATTATTTGTTCTTTTGTAGCACAGGTTCAAAAATAAGCATTTGCATAGAGAGAAATAGTGAATGTCCTCTGCCAGGGCTGAAATAACTTAGTAACAGCAACTAACTTGGAAAGACTTGAAAAACATACCTCAGGCAATAACGAAGGAGATGCTTCTTATCTGAAAGTTGACCTTTCTACCCTGCAGGTTCAGCATCACACCAAGCAAATTGATATGGGATACTAATTAGCAATTCTGTATCCTTCAGTGATAAATTATGTGGCTGGTCTTTCTGACAATGACGGAGTGACAACAAATAAAATTCAATCAGCTTGTCTCCCTCGGAAACTTGATGCTGAAACAGCACGAGTATCGTTGAAAAGTACAACAACTACAACATGTGGCATTAATAACACAAATGAACTTTCTAGCATTAACCTTTTCAGCACCACAGACAAGTTTATTTGTGTACTAACCATGTTTAAACTCCAAAGCTATTCTGAAGCTTACATATCAGTGCAGTTTCTTCTTGTCTCGACATCTCCAAGCATGTTCATAAATGACCGAGTTACAGAATTGGTATGATTATTTTAAATTTACATATAATTATGTAAAATAGGCCTTTAAAAAAAGAATTTGCATTCATATAGAAGTTTTCACAGCCTCAGGATGTCCCAAAGTTAGTCAAATTAATTACATTCGATGTATTTGAATGTAAGGAGATTCAGAGCAGTTATTATAGCCATTCTGATCACCAAGGCCTAGTGGAATGTAGTCCCTGGCTTTAGACCTTCCTGCAGCATTTTGGAAAAGTGGCCAAGTGGTTCCTTGGTGCAGTGAAATCTGTGAAAAGAAACTTTCTCCGACAGCACCTTGAATTATATTTGCTCCCTCTACACGTGTCTGTCACGCATTTGTTCCTCCCCAGGTTGTTCAAGATGATGAAGAACAGGACAATGTCTCATGATTAGGCTATTATAATCCTTTTGCCTGCTTAACATGTAGCAAGAGCGTGATGCTCCTATAACGATTCACAATGGTTTAAATGTCAACACTACCACAACAGGAGCATTTTGGAGCAGTGCGAGAAGCTCACAATATTAGCAATAATGCACGAGGTGACAATGAAGGAATTAAATTTACATATTAGTATTGCTGAAACTCATGAAGGAGGAAACCCTGATCCCAAATTTCATGCTCTTTATTTTGCAGGAAATAAACAGTTGGGTCAAAACTCTGGAATGCCTCCCTAAGGGCACAGTAAGGCTACCTACAGCACATAGATTGCAGCAGTTCAAGAAGAGAGCTCCCCGCCACCTTCTCAAGGGCAACTAGAGACTGCATTAAATTTTGGCAAGCCAGCACTGCCCATGCCCCCCCAGAAAAAAAAACAAATCAGAGAAAGGGTTTATTCAGTGTTAGATTCTGATGTCCATGGAGAAAGTGATCCCTGAAAGATCCAAGATGGAAGCTAATCAGGGAGAGGATAATGGCAAGATGGGAGACCACCAAAAAAAAATAGGTTTACATGATCTTAACATTTCTAGGGGATACGGATGGAGTTCCCTCCTGCTTGCTTTCATCTGTGCCAAGCATAAGCGCTAATGATTTTTTCCAACTCTACACAAGCAGCTGCTGACAGATTTAAAAGGACTAGTCTCTTATGTTTTCCACTGCCAATTGTGGGGAAGGAACCAATGCAAGCCAGTGACACTGTTTCTTCAGAGGGAGTCAGAGTGAAAGAGCCTCCACCACTCACATCAGTCAAGCAACCTTTCTCCCAGTGCAGCCACATTCACCTCACTGGAGGCACAGAAGCCATAATCTCAGTGTAAGGGGTTGCCCATTTATGATAGAGTTGAGAAGGAATTTCTTACCTCAGAAGGTAGACTTTCCCACTGAGGACTGCACAGACTGGGTCATTACGAGTATTCAAGGCTAAGATAAGCAGATTTTTAATCAGTATATGAATAAAGTGTTCTCGGAAAAGGCAGAAAAGTAGAGGTGAGGACCATCGGGTTACCCATTCTCTCGTTGAGGTGCTGAATGATCTACTTCTGCTTCTACACCTTACAGTTTTATAAGATCTTAGAATAGGTTGTACAGGATGACCATCAACTCACACGTAAGCAGGAGATGGTGAGGTAGGCAGAGGCAGCTCACTTTGAAGAATGGAGAACAAACACAACCCGCTCAATGGAGCAGAGATCCCCAGCCTTCGTATTACACACACTATAGGATATTTTTGACCAACAGCATGAGATATGTGCCTACATGACAGAGCCCCCTGAGGTGGTCACGCACAGTCATGGCCAGAGAATGAAGAAATCATTAATGACATGCATACCATGTTTCAAGATTTTGAGTGCATTAGCTAACCACAAGAGGAGTCTTATGTAGCATCACTGAGAGTGTGCAGGAACACAGTGACATTCAGAAAATGTATGACGCATTCTGTAATATTGCTTGGCAGTGCTCATGGTAAAAAGTTATCTGCTTTGACGTAGGCTGCTCCCCACCAAATAGCTCCCTATGATGATCAAGTGCTTCATGAAAGGGCTGAATGAAACACAGCAAGAGCACCATCCCTCAATGGGCACCATCATCGCTATACTTGTCACGTTGGTCTTGCTGACTGAAGAACCATCATTGTAGCACAGCCCTGTGTAACAGAGTTTATCCCTGCACTTAAGCCAGCAGAATAGCCCTTGTGACGAGGACAGCTGTCAATGGAAGGTCAGTTGCATGCAGGCACAGGTAAACAAGGTACTTCCACCTCACCCCAGGCCACTGGCGAGCACTGTATACAAAAAGCTATTAGTTGGGCATCTGTTATTTCACTTTGTGGTTCACATGGGTGGTGTGTATTATGTTTGTCTTTAGTAATAAGGGCTCAGTACACTGGAAATATGGTTGTTTGAACCCAGACCTGTATACTACCAGTCTTTGATGACCTCAAGGCAAAAGAGTGAAGAAGTGGAGAAGCACTTGTGCATCCTTAATTCAATGTGAGAAACAATTAAAATATTTTACATTATGTGCATGATGGCTATGTTTTCTCATTTCAATGAAGGTGAATATCAAAGTTAAATTCCTTCCATGATGAAACATCCTCAGGAGAAAGAAGTATAAATTAGAACTGCCTGGTTTTCCCTGCTATCCTGGTCCATGCCTTGACGACTGATCTGGATTCTTGGTACTGTTTACAATTTGTCGGCATCATCCTCCATTGATATATCTTCTTCCAAGAGAATGCACTGTTCCTCTGCTTTGTCTGCTTCAATATCAATATTCTTCCAGTGGGTCATGTTATGGAGAGTCAAGTAGTCAACCACAGCACAGGAAGGATATTAGAGATGCCAGTTCAAGGTACTGTTCAAGGTACCACCAGTATTGCATCATCAGAAGTCTAATAACCCACTCAGTGGCGGTCCTTGTGATGAGCAGAAATTGGTTGTTACACCTCTATGCAACTAATAGCCATATATGAAATCTCTTGGGTGCCATGAAGAACTGTAGCACTTGTGTTTACCTAATGAGGATGTGATCTACATGGACTTTAGAAAGGCATTTGACAAGGTTCCTGATGGTAGACTGGTCAGCAAGGTTAGATCTAGCCATTTGTATCCAAAACTGGCTCCCAGGTAGAAGACAGAGGGCGGTGATGGAAGGTAACTTTTCAGACTGGAGGCCTGTGACCAGTTGTGTTCTGCAAGTATCGCTGCTGGGTCCACTCCTTTTTGTCATTTATATAAATGAGTTGGACGTGAGCACAAGAGGTATGGTTAGTAAGTTTGCAGATGACACCAAAATTGGAGTTGTAGTGGACAGTGAAGATGGTTACATCAGACCTTGATCAGATGGGTCCATGGGATGAGGAGTGGCTGATGGAGTTTAATTTAGATAAATATGAGGTGCTGCATTTTGGAAAGGCAAATCAGGGCAGGATTTGTACATTTGATGGGAAGATCTTGGGCAATGTGGCTGAACAAAGCGACACTGGAGTGCAGGTTCTTAGTTCCTTGAAAGTGGAATCCCTGGCAGACAGGATAGTGAAGAAGGTGTTTGGTTTGCATGCCTTTATTGGTCAGTGCATTGAGTATAGGAGTTGGGAGGTCATGTTGTGGCTGTACACAACATTGGTTAGGCCATTTTTGGGATACAATGTTAGTTCTATTCTCCCTGATATCGGAAGGATGTTGAGAAACTTGAAAGGGTTCAGAAAGATTTATGAGGATGTTGCCAGGGTTGGAAGGTTTGAGTAATAGGGAGAGGCTGAATAGGCTGGGCTACTTTTTCTGGAATGTCGAAGGCTGAGGGGTGACCTTATAGAGGTTTATAAAATCATGAGGGGCATGGATTGGGTGAATAGTCAAGGTCTTTTCCAGAGGGTGGAGTTGTCAAAGGATAGAGGGCATAGGTTTAAGGTGAGAGGGGAAAGATTTAAGATAGACCAAAGGGCAACTTTTTCACGCAGACAGTGGTGCATTTATGGAACGAGCTGCCAGAAGAAGTGTTGGAGGCTGGTAGAATTACAACATTTTAAAGTCATCTGGATGGGTATTTGAATAGGAAAGATTTAGAGGGATATGAACCAAATGCTGGCAAAATGGACTAGATTAATTTAGGATATCTGGTTAGCATGGATGAGTTGGACCAAAGGGTCTGTTTCATGCTATACAGATCTATGACTCTCTGACTCACAGTACCAGTCATAGCAGCTGGCAGGATACCACGCACATGCTTACACAAAACTCTTTATCTGGTCACAGGCAAACTAACCATTTAGAAAATACAATCCCAACCTATTAAATTTATCTATGTGCTCATTTGGTGCATTAATAGCCACATGGATCTGATTGATGACATCCTACATCTAAGGTACCCCAATGAAGACAGAAAATCTCATTGTACCTATGTTGCCCTATCTATTTGGACCTTGATGTAATACTCCTAAGCAGTATTAAAGATCATTTAGGCTTCAACAAGTGCACACATGTCATAAGCCAAATGCCTGAAGAGGCACAACTTCTACTGGCACTGAGTACCTAAGATGGCACCAAAGTGGCGATATCCCAGCCCCTCATTTCTTACCTCTGTGTCTATCATGGCTAATTGTCTGCTGAAGCTGCTGTTGAAGCTGCTACTCAATGCTGGAATGACGAACCTATTTCAGGGTAAGGCCTTGCTTGCATTATCATGGCTCCTGGATATGGCAGGATGCTCCCTGTGATATATATAGGGTCACCCACTTTCCAGTTGTCCCAGCATTCTTTGATCAAACTCAGGATGCAGAGATCACGTGATGGTCACTCACTAACACTGCATAGGGCGTTTGCTGAGGCCTTCCTTGATGTAGTGTTCCAAGTAGCACCCACATTCATATCGGGCTCCTTGCTTCAATGTTGCCTCACCTTCATGGACCAGCTTGCAACCCTGATGGTTGCCTGTTTCCAAAGAACATCTGCAAACTCCCTTCAACTTACTGACAATTAGCTTCATTGCATGACACTTTCAGGAAGCTAGCTGCTTCTGGTTTTCCGACCCCTTTTCAAAAATCATACAGCGTCAGAACCAAGTGGGGAAACCGCCAAACCGCTTGCAGACGTGACTTTCCGAGTACACCCATCTCTGTCAAGCTATGGAAATTCAGCTCTTATGTCAGCAAAAGAATTTTTAAATAAACCCAGAAGGTCAGGAATAGTTTAAGGACATACTTGAAATGGATAAGAGTTTTCATTGAAAAGGCTAAAGAACTTTTAGCACAAAATGAGACCACCATCCTTTTCGATATAAAAATACCTCATGTTTGACAACAGTGGCTAAACGAAGTTTTCAATTTAAATTTCAAAATACTCAACTACACGTTTGATTAACTAAAACTTAGTTATCAAATTACACATTTGATCAGCTGGAACAACAATGGGAGCTCAGAAGGTAAAATTAGAAAAGCAGATGTTTAAGAAAGCAAAATACATGAAATTTCAACTGATATATGCAGACGCCAAGAGCTTTGAACCTAGGCTTCACTAAACCATTCCAACCCAATAAGACAGGAACTAGAGGTCTAGGCAACAGAGGCGCTATTGTTTGCTATGGAAGTCAGAACATGCTGTTTCATATCTCCTCACACCACAAACTCGGCACAGAGAGTTACTAGAAGTGGGTCGAAGGAGCATAATCTGCTCAAAACCTCCTTTGTTGCAATAAATCAGACACTACCACACCTTATGCACACAAACTTCGGATTAATAAGGGCTGCTGTGTTAGCACATAATTTATAAATAACTTTGATTTCTTCCAAATTAATCTGTGCTTTTTGCTGCAATATTTTCTTTAAGCACAGTACCAATATGCATTTTATATGGAGCAGCTCATTCTTCATTTTCATACGATGACAATTTTCCTCTATCAATGCTCCTTCCTGTTTGTAAGTCTTTAATCACAAACGTCACTGAAACATGCTTCTTTTATAAGAAATAAACTTGCCACTCCAAATCTCCAACAACACTAGACAACAGCAATTTATATTTATACAAAGTTTATAAAATATATATATAATATTCTAAGATGATTCCGAAGATCATCATAAAATGAAATTTGACACTAAGCCCCATAAAGAGGAATAAGGGCAGATGAACAAAAACGTGGCCAAAGAGTGATGACTCAGCACCCACAGTCTTCTGTGGTGAAGAATGAAGAATAATTTTCCTCAGCTCAGTCTGAAATGCTCTACCCCATATTCAAAGCCTCTGACCCTGTTTCTACAATCCCCCACAAGGGAAAACAACCTCGCTGCATCTAGTCGGTACAGCCCTGTTGGAATTGTATACATTTCAATCAGATATGCTCTCATCCTTCCAAATTTTAGTGAATACAGGCTCTGTTGAACTAATCTCTCCACATAGGACAGTTCTACCATCCTCACTATCAGCATGATAAATCTGCACTGCACTCCTGCTACGGCAAGTATATTCTCTTCTTAAGTAGGGAGGCCAAAACCGTATGCAATCCTCCAAATATAATCTCACCCAGACCCTGTATAACTGCAATAAGCCATCCCTACATACAATTATGTTAATCTCTATTTCATGTGGTCTAATTTGCCCACTAATCTCTTAAGTGGGTTCTTATCAAAAGCCTTCTGAAAGTCCAAATACACAATATCTATAGGTTCGCCCTAACTATTCTGTTGGTTACATCCTCAAAAATGACCACTAATGTATCCAACATTAGTGACGACAATGTAAGGAGGTTTCAAGGTGATTTAAAGTCATTGTGCAAACGCATGGCTGATGCAGTGTAACGCAGCTAAATATGAATTTATGCACTTCAGAAAAATAGAAGTGCAGTGTATGATGTCAATGATAATAGGTTGGAAAGCATTTATCCTCACAACTCTGCCCAGTTTTGTGTCATAAGAAAACTTGGGAATGTTGCATCTGGTTTCCTCATTCAGGTATATAGATCATGAATAGTTGGGGCCCAAGCACTGAATCTTGTGTACTCAACTAGTCACTGCCTGCCCTCTGGAAAAAGAACCATTTATTCCCACTCTGTTTCCTGTCTGCCAACCAATCCTCAATCCATGCGAATATTCCATGTGGTCTAATTTTGCCCACTAATCTCTGATGTGGGATCTTATCAAAAGCCTTCTGGAAGTCCAAATATACCATGCCCATTGGTTCTCCCTAACTATTCTGTTGGTTGCATCCTCAGAAAAGACCACTAATGTATCCAACATTTTCAGGATCAGTGGTGCTGGAAGAGCACAGCAATTCAGGCAGCATCCGAGGACAGGCAAAATCGACGTTTCGGGCAAAAGCCCTTCATCAGGAATAAAGGCAGAGAGCCTGAAGCATGGAGAGATAAGCTAGAGGAGGGGGGGGGTGGGGAGAGAGT
>NC_057738.1:30261893-30290932 GCF_004010195.1 Chiloscyllium plagiosum
ACAGGAGTGTTGTAGTGAAGTTTATTATACACACTGTAACACAGGAGTATTGTAGTGAAGTTTATTATACACACTGTAAGACGGGAGTGTTATAATGAAGTTTATTATTCACACTGTAACACAGGAGTGTTGTAGTGAAGTTTATTATACACAGTGCAACACATGAGTCTTATGGAGACTGGGCGCCTCCTAGCAGAGCGCTTTAGGGAACATCTCCGAGACACCCGCACCAATCAACCAAACGGCCCTGTGGCTCAACATTTCAACTCCCCCTCCCACTCTGCCGAGGATATGGAGGTGCTGGGCCTCGTCCACCGCCGCTCCCTCACCACCAGACGCCTGGAGGAAGAACGCCTCATCTTCCGCCTCGGAACACTTCAACCCCAGGGCATCAATGTGGATTTTAACAGTTTCCTCATTTCCCCTTCCCCCACCTCATCCTAGTTTCTAACCTCCAGCTCAACACTGTCTCCTTGACTTGTCCGACCTGCCTAGCTCGTTTTCCACCTATCCACTCCACCCTCTCCTCCCTGACCTATCACCTTCATCTCCTTCCCCACTGACCTATTGTACTCTATGCCACTCTCTCCCACCCCCACCCTCCTCTAGCTTATCTCTCCATGCTTCAGGCTCTCTGCCTTTATTCCTGATGAAGGGCTTTTGCCCGAAACGTCGATTTTGCCTGTCCTCGGATGCTGCCTGAATTGCTGTGCTCTTCCAGCACCACTGATCCAGAATCTGGTTTCCAGCATCTGCAGTCATTGTTTTTACCTCCAACATTTTCAGGGCCACTTTATCTTATACTCTGGAGAACAAAGAGAGTTAAAGAGACAAAGAGTTTAGGGAGCTATAGTTTAAGCTTTATTCTACAGTTTAAGGCTTTGGTTCTGAAAACATGACCACCAATATTGCAGGGATGAAAATTAGAGATTCTCAAGAGATCAGAATTAGAGCAGAGATATGTTGAAGATTTACGGGGCTAGATGGGATTACAGGGAGGGTCAAGCCATGGAGACATTTGAAATAAAGATGACAATTTTGGAATTTTCAACATTGGAATGTAAAAATGCCAATGGACAATAATGGACAGCACAACCAAGCAGACAGTTAAAAATGTCATTCTCAGATTGAAATTAGGAAGTTATGAACATAAATCTCATTCCAGAGATCTGAACTTAAAAACCAAACTGATTCTCCAGTGGACTGCTATACTGTCAGATTTATGTTTCCAGATGATATGTTAATACTTCTATCCACTTGGATGGATGTTAAAGACTACATGACACTATAGTGAAGAGAGAGGAGTTGTCCCTGCTACCTTGGCCAATAACTATCACTCAATCAACACATTATTCTATGATTGCCTGAATACTGTTTGTCATGCTCTGTTTCTATATTACCAGTGACTACACTTCAAGAGTTCTTTAGTGGAACATCCTGAGGTCATGAAAGGCACTATATAAGTAAGTTTTTAAAATACATAAATGAACACATTATCTGACATAATTAGATTAGATGTTTTTTAAAAATCACTTCCATTTTATAAATTTTGTCAAAATTTCTTCAGCTACCAGTACCTCACACTAGCCAAGTTAATAAACAGGTGATTTACTGATACTTCTCAACTTTTACCAACTATAATCTTGCCTGAGGCAAGGAAAGGGAGGGAAGTATGGGGAGGGGACCTTAGCAACATGCCTTCTGATTATCTACTATACTAACTGGGCATAAGTTTTGCATCCACCCACTTCTGTAATGAACACAGGGACAATGACTGGAATCTGCCATCTGGCAATTGTTGTTAGCCGATGTTCAACTACTCTGCCTATATGTTTAACATCAGAAGAAGAACATACAGCAAGGATCTTTAGACAGCACCTGTAAAACATGTAACCACCACCATCTAAAAGGACATGGGCGACAGATACATGGGAACACCACTACCACCTGCAAGTTTTTCTCCAAACCATTCATCATCCAGACTTGGAAATATCTTGCCGCTTCTTTAATGTTGCTGAGTCAAAATCCAGAAACACCCTCCCAAACAGCACTGTGAATCTACCTACATCAAATGGACTGCAGCAGTTCAAGAAGGCTGCTCACCACCACCTTATCCAGGCCATTTAAAGGAAAAATAAATGCTAGCCCAGCCAGCCAAGTCCAAAACTCCCCTAATTAATAAAAAGTAACAGTTGAAATGAAGTAGTTTCGAAGTTGAACAGAACCAGGTATCTGGTGAATACCAGCTTCATTTCACTGTCAGTGTGGGCATCATGGGACCACGCCCACCCACACATTGGTTATACTCTTGACCAATCATGATGAGAAGCAAGAAGTGATTGCACAGTTGGGTTAAGCACTTAGCTCCATCTAAGTGGAAACTTTTAGTTTCAATAAACAATTAATAAACTACTCACTAAGTAAATAATCCAAGTTACAGTCATCTCTCTATAACACTGTGTTCCATTTTTTCATGGAGCAGATAGGTGGAGTAAAGTATGACTAGGCCCTCTTTCAAGCATTTTCAGATGACGTTGGTGGAACATGTGTTTCACCTCACCCCACCCATAACACAATTACGTTGCTCACCAAACAATTTCCCCAAATATTTATGTGGCATTCCATCACATCTTCTGAAATCTAAAAATGTCATATTAATACAAATGCAAGGAGAAACCATTATCCTTTGTGACATGCTCTTCCAAAATGTTACATTATTAAGTTAACATAGCAGCCCTGCACATTACATCATACTGACCTCAACAAATATAACCACACCACTTACCAAAAGAATTCCAGATCTGACCAAACTATTTAATATTCTCGCTATTCATTCCTGATGCAGATTTCCCCTGTTTATAATATATATAGTAAAATGGGTTTGGGAATATATTTATGACTTTGCTACAAATAAACAGTGGAAGTCATCTATTCCCTTTTACACAGATGACTTGTATTTATGCAGTGATTAATCATGTCTCTCAGAAACTCCCAAAGCATTTCTTATCCTGTTAATTACTATGTTTTTATAAAAACAGTCATTGTTTTTGTAAAAGCAACTGTGGCAGCTTTGTGCACAGGAAGCTCCAATAAAGAACAATTATATAACTTACCAGTTGCATAGAATTATGGCATTGAAAGTGATCCTTTAGCCAATCCGGTCAATACTAGTGTCAGTCTTTTACATGACATCTTTATTCCACTTTCCCAGAACATTACCTGGGTCTCTGGATTAACAGTCCAGCGATAATACCACTTGGTCATCACCTCCCCATAAGTAATGAGGTTAACAACAGAAGCAAAAATGAGAATGATGTACCTGTATGTCAAAGTCAGATGATTATAGAGTTGGAAACAGGCATAAGCTCTAACGTGTGTATAGTTTGAGCAGTAAATAGAGAGCTATTTGCACAAAAGACTATGGATTATAGCTGCATATTTTTGGGAGACAAGATGGCCCTTGTAGTGATCATAATTAGGTCACAGGAATATGAGTTCCCTGATTAGGGAATCTGGGATTCCAATCAGGGGGCTCTGGCTGACATATAAATAGGGTGAGTGTCAGAGACATGGACACTCTGGTGCCTGAGTCTGTATGTGACAGTACTGTACTGAGGGACAGTTTGTGTGTAAATAAAGAGTTACTTGGTGATAGGATACCAGCCTCAATGGAGTTATTTCAGCCCTAAATAACCCTTTGTAATCGAATACATAATAAAACACCTATCTTGCCATAAACTGCTTGTAAGTCATTCCCAGGATGTGGATGCTCCTAGAAAGTCTTACACTTATTGTCCATCTCTATTTGTCCTTCCACAATTGAATACATTGCTTGGTCACATTAGAGGGCAGTTAATTGTCAACCATACTGACTGGAGTCACACATTGACCTGACTGAGTAGAGAGAGCAGTTCCCCTAACAATTTGATATTGTAGCCTGGTTTAAGAATCTGGAGATCCAAATCCCTTTACTCTTTCATGTCATGCAGCTTTTCCCTGAAAACCTGCTTTGCTAAAATGTGCCACATCACATTTATTTACATTCAATTTGCTTTGTCATTTTTCTTACATCTCTTTGCAATTTTCCCCCATTTACCTTAAAGCTATGTTCCCCTGTAGTAACTGACATTTCTACCCTGTGAAAAAAGACTAGGACTATCCATTCTATTCATGCTTCTCATATTGACTTAAACAGTTTACAAATTCATGTCTTTCAAAGAATGAAATAGGAGCGTATTTGTATTTGCGTGCATTGTAAATGCAAGAAAGTTTTCAGGGATTAGTTACTTTTCAAATATTTTAGTGTTGAAATAAAGCTGTCCTACATTCACACATTGCTGTTTTCAAGTACAGGCAAGTTACACTGGAGCTGCAACAAGTCACATTTTATTAACCTCTGAGGTGCTGTTTCCAAAAACAGTAGTCTGTCGACCCACAGTATTTTTCAAAGTCAACACAATATTGTTAATTTACTTCATGATACACCGATAAAAGACCTCTAATAAGACTCATGGACTCTGATATCCAATTTTTTATTTCTTTGCTTCAACATTAGTTTGCAGTTCAGTTCAAACTTGTTGGTCACTCTTCATAATTACGTGATTCTGAATGGATCATGACCTAATCATTTTAACGTTGTCTAAGACTAGACATAGAGTCATTGCCAGATTAGACAATATTTTCTGCAATTCTGAAAATAAAAACAAAATGGGAACAAAAGAACAGGATGCTATGCTACCATTGCTCAGCATTCCTCGGTTGGAAAATTGCCAGTAAATACAATAAATTCTGCAGAAATCAAAGAAAGAAATGAGAAACTGTTCTAAATGTTCACGATGATTAAAATGATGCATGGGGGTTCATGTGATTTTCTTTTTTCATGAATGCAGTCATCTAAATGCATTCAGGTTATCGGAAATAAACAAATTATGCAGCGAGCATGAATATTTGGGAAAAGAAATATTTACAAGGAAAGTTGGAAGACATCTTGGAGCTAGTGAAATTGTATAACTATTAGTTTCATACCCACTGCTAAACCACTTCACCAGCTAAAGGAAGGAAAACAAGACAAAAACAGCTACATAAATGTAGTTTCTTACTTTACCACCCTTTGAAAACTTTTTTCACAAGACTTGGTTTGAACATCATTTCTCTTCATGTCATCAAAGATTCTAACATTCGCAAAATGATAATTTGAGCCGCATGCATTAAGTGCATATGGGTCCTTGGCTTCAAACAGCATCATAGTGTATAAAAGCAAAGGAGATATCCTGAGCCTTTATAAATCACTGCTCTGCCTGAGCTGCAGAACAAGTCAAATTCTGGACACCATACTTTAAGAAGGATGTCAAGACAAGGGTGCAGAGGAGATTTGCTCAAATCAGGGATGCAGAACTTCAACAATATACTACAATATTCAGAAAAAACGAAGTTCTGATGAAAAAATCATCAAACCTCGGTTTCTCTCTTCCTGGACACTGCCAGGATCACTGGGCATTTTCAGAATTCTCCATCTTTATTTTCAAATTCCAGCATCTACTGCATTTCATTTCTAAGATTAAACGTAGTTTTAATAGTTTCGACCAAAAATCATGGAGGGATTTAATCAAATAAATAGAGAATCTTTTTCTTGTAACAGATGTGTCATTGACCAGAATATGCAGATTTTAAGTAATTGGCAAATGAATCAGAAAATTGGGAAGGATTCAATGTGAAGCTGATGGGCTCTTGCTATTAGTTGGAAAGTTGGAGGTGAGGCTGATTCTCCCACCCTGGTCAACTAGATTTTACAATATTAAATTATGATTACTGGTCCCTGACTCCCTTACTGTCACCATCTCCCTCGTTCACCTTGGCACAGGGAGGCAAAATGTCTCATCCTCCAAAGGTTACCAGTCAATCTAAAGGTCGCAACAAGTCTAGTTCCAAAGACACACATGTAGAACAAAAGTAAAAAGATGCAGATAATGAAAAACTGAAACAGAAACAGTAAACATCAAAAAACATTCAGCAGATCAACTAGCATCAGTCAAGGGAATGCAAATCTCTCAATTCAAATCTAAACCTTTTTTCAGAGCTGAAAGATATTGCAGATGGGAAGCATTCACAAAGGAAAGAAAATACCAAGTTGGAGAAAGCATACACAGCTGCAGGTTGAGAATGATGTACAAAAGGCCATAGTATAGTAAGAACGAGGACACATGTAAAGAACGAAAGTGATAAGTGCAGGAACAAAGAGTGACAAATGAGAGGAATCAAAGATGTAAAAGACATATTAAGACTTTGAATATGAGAAATCTCATGGTGGATAGTTAAATGAACAAGGAACAAAAAACATTCTGGTAAAGTAGATCAGACTCCAGCAGTCTGGTGGTAGAATATAATGGTCAATACAAATAGTGCAAATCACCTGTCAGAACAGTATTGTAGCAAGGCGGATGGAATATCCAACCCTGCACCAAATTAGTTGCTTGCCCCATCTTAACCAAGAGATCATTCATGTATGCATTGAGCTTGTCAGAAATTACACTGGTGACAACTCTGACGGAGAATGCTGGAGATATTTCAGATCATCCTGCACCTATAGAGAGAATGAGCAAATGGACGTTTCATTTAACCTGAAATGTTAACTCAATTGTTCACTCCACAGATTCTACCTGATTGGCTAAGTACTTCCAGCATTTTCAGTTTTGATGCTTAAGATTTCCAACATTGGCAAGATTTTTCTATTTCATGTGATGACTTGACATTTTAAAATTTCTGTCAACAAAAAGAAACAAATAAGATAGAATAGTTTCTTACAAATACCTCACTATTCATTCGCTATGTAAAGCTGGAACAACAGCAGAAACCGAAGTAATGAATAAGATTCTGTTATAAATGTGCAGAGAATAATAAAATCTTAAAGTCAAATTTAGACCACTGATTATGCTTTATAGCCAAACAAAATCTAGTGCTGTACAATATAATGGGTAGGATGGAACAGTAGATTTTTAAGCTGCACAGTATCACTAAGATACTGTACATGGTGTAAGAAAATAAATTACCCATTTTGGGGTCATTTTAGTTCCCATCAACCAGTACAAGTATATTAGATAGACAGAAGGGGATACTTCAGCTGAAGATTTAGCATTGAGTACTGTAACAGGTTGAAGGGTTATGGGGACCAGGCAGGAAACTGGAATTGAGGTCATGATGAGATCAGCCATAGTTTTGTTGAATGGTGGAGCAGGCTCAATGGGTTGAAATGCTTACTCCTACTCCCAATTCTTATGTTCTTACGTCACATCGAACCGAGGCAGAAAACTCTTGGGCATAGAAATATAGAAGGAACCACAAAGGCATTTGGAAAAGATTTCATAGATGGTATATAAAATGTGAAATAAATACTCTGCAAAGTAAAAACAAGACTTCACTTGCAAGGTAATGATAGCAACATGACGGTAGGCTTCCCATCTACCTATTGGTTAAAGAAGAACTACATTCACGTGAAAGTTGAGTAAAATTCAAAGGTTGGAAATATAAAGTTCACGTTAATTTGGGAAGAGTCAATGGTAACTTATATATGCCATGTATAAAAACCAATATATTTTACATAATTTCCTGTATGATTTAAAGCAAGTTAATATTGCAATTTTCTTTCCTGTGAAAATTGTACAGAAGATGCAGGGATTCATAAATCCTGGAAGTTATGTACTTGGATCACTACAGAACAACTAACAATCACTCCTGACATTCATATTGAGCACTTTTAAGACAGAAAAAGTATAGATTTACATTGATATAAAGTGGTAAGTTTGGAGAACTACACAGCAGCAATGAAACAACTTTAACTGGTAATATAAAATATTGTGATGGAACAAAAAATCTACTTTTAATTCTCGCTTCCTGTAGTCTCATGTTTAATCTTTAAACTTGTTGGCTGGATTTATGCGTATATAAGATCACTGTCTCCACTCTGTAAGGTTGAAATGTTTCAAGTAATACAGACTCTGAAAGCAGTGAAAATCTGTAAGTTGGCCTCCAGGTGATTACCACTGATAACTGGATTTTATCGGATGGATGATTTAGCAGAGTTAATATTTAGAGTCATAGAGATGTACAGCACAGAAACAGACCCTTCAGTCCAACTCGTCCATGCCGGCCAGATATCCCAACCTCATCTAGCCCTATTTGCCAGTATTTGGCCCATACCCCTCTCAACCCTTCCTATTCATATATCCATCCACATGCCTTTTAAATGTCGCCTCCACCATTTCCTCTGGAAGCTCATTCCATACACGCACCAGCCTCTCTGTGAAAAGGTTGCCCCTCAGGTCCCTTTGATATCTTTCCCCTCTCACCCTAAACCTATGGCCTCTAGATCTGAACTCTCCCACCTCAGGGAAAAGACCTTGTCTATTTATCCTATCCATGCACCTCATGATTTTGTAAGCCTCTATAATAAGGTCGCCCCTCAGCTTTTGATGCTCGAGGGAAAACAGCCCCAGCCTATTCAGCCTCTCCCTATAGCTCAAATCCTCCAACCCTGGCAACATCCTTGTAAATCTTTTCTGAACCCTTTCAAGTTTCACAACATCTTTCCAATAGGAAGGAGACCAGAATTGCACGCAATATTCCAACAAACCAATGTCCTGTAAAGCCGAAACATGACCTCCCAACTCCTGTACTCAATACTCTGACCAATAAAGGAAAGCATACCAAACACCTTCTTCACTATCCTTTCTACCTGCGACTCTACTTTCAAGGAGCTATGAACCTGTACTCCAAGGTCTCTTTGTTCAGCAACACTCCCTCGGACCTTACCATTAAGTGTATAAGTCCATCTAAGATTTGCTTTCCCAAAATGCATTACTTTGCATTCATCTAAATTAAACAACATCTGCCACTTCTCAGCCCATTAGCCCATCTGATCAAGATCCTGTTGTAATCTGAGGTAATCTTCTTCGCTGTCCACTACACCTCAAATTTTAGTGTCATCTGCAAACTGACTAACTATACCTCCTATGTTCATATCCAAATCATTTATATAAATTACGAAAAGTAGTGGACCCAGCACCGATCCTTGTGGCACTCCACTGGTCACAGGCCTCCAGTCTGAAAAACAACACTCCACTACCACCCTTGTATTCCATGAGATCTAACCTTGCTAACCAGTCTCCCATGGGGAACCTTGACAAATTCCTTACTGAAGTCCCTATAGATCACGTCCACCGGTCTGCCCTCATCAATCCTCTTCGTTACTCTTTAAAAAACTCAATCAAGTTCGTGAGACATGATTTCCCATGCAAAAAGTCATGTTGACTGTACCTAATCAATCCCTGCCTTTCTAAACACTAAATCCTGTCCCTCAGGATTCCCTCCAACAACTTGACATCAGGCTCACAGGTCTATAGTTCCCTGGCTTGTCCTTACCACTTTTCTTAAATAATGGTACCACATTAGCCAACCTCCAGTCTTCTGGCACCTCACCTGTGGCTATTGATGATACAAATATCTCAGCAAGAGGCCCAGCAGTCACTTCTCTAGCTTCCCACAGAGTTCTGGGGTTCACCTGATCAGGTCCTGGGGATTTATCCAGCTTTATGCATTTCAAGACATCCAGCACTTCCTCGTCTGTAATATGGACATTTTTTCAAGATGTCACCATCTATTTCCCCACATTTTCTAACTTCCATATCCTTCTCCACAGTAAATACTGATGCAAAATACTCATTTAGTATGTCCCCCATTTCCTGCGGCTCCACACAAAGGCCGCCTTGCTGATCTTTGAGGTGCCCGATTCGGTCCCTATTTACATTTTGTCCTTAATGTATTTGTAAAAACACTTTGAATTCTCCTGAACACTATTTGCCAACGCTATTTCATGTCCCCTTTTTGTCCTCCTGATTTCCCTCTTAAGTATACTCCTACTGCCTTTATACTCTTCTAAGGACTCACTCGATCTATCCTGTCTATACCCGATATATGCTTCCTTCTTTTTCTTAACCGAATCCTCAATTTCTCTAGTCATTCAGCATTCCCTACACCTACCAGCCTTTCCTTTCACCCGAATAGGAATATACTGTCTCTGGACTGTTGTTATCTCATTTCTGAAGGCTTCCCATTTTCCAGCCGTCCCTTTACCTGCACCCAATCAGATTTTGAAATTTGTTGCCTAATACCGTAAAAATTAGCCTCCTCCAATTTAGAACTTCAATTGTTAGTTCTGATCTATCCTTTTCCATCACTATTTTAAAACTAATAGAATTACGGTCGCTGGCCCCAAAGTGCTCCCCCACTGACACCTCAGTCACCAGCCCTGCCTTATTTCCCAAGAATAAGTCAAGTTTTGCACCTTCTCTAGTAGGTACATTTACATACTGAATCAGAGAATTTTCTTGTACACTCTTGACAAATTCCTTTCCATCTAAACCCTTAAAACTATGGCAGTCCCAGTCTATGTTTGGAAAGTTAAAATCCCCTACCATAACCATCCCATTATTCTTCCAGATAACGTAGATCTCCTTCTAAATTTGGTTTCAATTTCCCTTTGACTATTAGGGGGTTTAAAGTATAATCTCAGTATTGCAGATATAATCCCCAGTACCCTTAAACTCTTGTGAAACTCCCACATGCAACAAGAAGAGCATATCACTCTACTAAATGTCATTTTGCTCCTTCCAATCTACAGACCCAGAAAATAGTACTGTCTTATTGCTCTACAAAACACTGCTCCAGGCTAACTTAATACTTATGGCTTATATTTTTGAAATTTAATCAAGAGACAGATCCCAATAAAAATATATAATCAAGAAAGAACCCACTCTACTCAGTATTGTAGATTTACAGCAAGGCTATACTGTAGATTTACAGCAATGATTTACTAGTCTATTTCTGTGCTGTGACCCCTCCCAAACCAGGTTCCTCCAAGATCAGTTGTGAATTTCCTGGACACACTCCGATGTCCATTTATTGTGTATTTTTGAATTTAATATTTATTAAAATGGGACTTATTTTTGTTCAGCAATTTTTCTGAAATAAAATATCATTTACTTATACTTTGTGAAATATTATGTTGATCACACTGCCTTTTGCACTGGGCACAAGGACACAATCTGGTTGAGTATTTTGGGTTGTGCTAACTATAAATGTCTTAGATTACATTACATTACAGTGTGGAAACAGGCCCATCGGCCAACAAGTCCACACCGACCCGCCGAAGCGCAACCCACCCATACACCTACATTTACCCCTTATCTAACACTACGGGCAATTTAGCATGGCCAATTCACCTGACCTGCACATCTTTGGACTGTGGGAGGAAACCGGAGCACTCGGAGGAACATGTTTCAGTGCACCTACATGTGATTATATATGATGTCACAACAACTGGAAAATGAAAAAAAGAAGAGAAAGCTGTCTTCATTATTACTGATATTTCAGCAGACAATTTGTGAAAAAGCTAAATAAATATATTATCTCAGAAGCATTAAGAAAAGATAGCTCTCAAAAACTAATACGTAACGTCTCAAGGGGAAGACGTGATGACTAAAGTCACAGAAAGGAAAAGCCAAGGCATATTTTCTTACATAACATTACCAGAGCTAAATACAGATTAAACTGAAAAAAGGAACAGAGATTGGATTCTCCTCCAAACCAGCTTAATGATGATTACATTGAAGAGTTTTATCAAACTGGTGACAACTGTCTGCAAAGATGACGCAAAACGTATGATCACAATTACAGCCAAAGAAATTACATATATTTACATTGGAGATAAAGAAAAAGATATCTTCAAATAGAATTTCTACATAAGACTCTTGGAAAAGTGTACATCAACTAACGTAATGGTCACAGGTCTAGTGGTTCCACCCAGACATTAAGGAGTATTACCAGTTTTCAGCTTCACACATCACTGTCAAGTCTCAGGGTACTTTGAAGTATTGTGGATTGTATAATGATTTTTTTGAACAATCACAAAAAAAGTCAAAGTTTTTTGAATGATCTTATTAGAAACAGAACTTTTACAAGTAATCCAGAAAGATCTGCTGTAAATGTGTGTTGACAGTACATTCATTGTCACAATAAACTCACAAAGGAAATTGGAAATTCTGAAGGATTAAACTTTGAGGAACATATTCTAATAGCCCAAGTTAACCCATTACCTTACAAATTTAAACATATGCTTTCAATTGCTCTTGTATTTCAAAATGTTTATTGTAAATAAAAGACTTGCTTTGTTTTTTTCTGGTAGTCTTAACAAACATGCAAAGGCGTGTGGTACTTAAAACCATGCACATTAAAAACCTCTCCATATACATTAACTTATCCTAGAGAATAATGCCATCACTTGACAAATTTCCTGTTAACTGCAAATGACAGCATCCAAATGGGACCAATACAGTTTCACAATAAAATAACTCATAAACTGTGCAGTCAGAATATTTATTGTGGCAGTAGAATATTTATTGTGGCCACAAATTTGACAAATTATTTAGCCTAGTGACTCCTATTAAGTCAAAGATCAAGCAATTAGCTTGCACAGTATGAGGGCAATGTAAAGTTTTATGCTGGAATTTATTGATGCTCTTAAACTGTCATCTGACTTCAAAGCATCAGTTGGAAACTGTACAATGACTCATTTAACTTGACACTAGTAATGTGGAGTACTAGCAGCAACTATGAATTTACCATCTGAGTTGACATACGCACAGCTCCATTTCAAAAAAATGTATATTTTCATGAAAAACTGTTTACTGGATGGGTGGATAGCAGAGCATGTAGAAATTAATGGAAGTGTGGTGACAAGCAGCGTTAAACAATGATATTAAACAGATGCTGTTCTGCTCCTGCACGCAATGAGTGAAAGGATAAGTACTTGTATAAGAATTGGATGAAAAGAGATAAAGAGAGGAAATGCAAAAATAGAAAGGGAGAGAGAAAAGAGAATAAATATGTATGTGAGATTGAGAGACAGAGAGAGACAGGTTGTGGGGGGGGCGGGGGGGGGGTGCTGTTGAAGCAACAAAAATAAAACAATAGAAACTGTATTAAGTGCTTAGCACTCGGAGCTAAACTGTGGGGAGATACTTAAGCTTGACCTGCTGAAAGACAAGATTAATCAAAAGTAATGAGCTGGTGACAGCAAGGAAACACACCACCCCAACATGTGTTATAGATCCTGAAACCCTCTCAAATGGCAGGTGAAATTTTAAAATGAATAACCTTCTTTACTGTTCCCCCACCAAATAAATTCAACAAACAGATGCAACAACAAATATTCCTCCAACAAAATAGCTAGATTGAAATCAGTTGTTAATATGAAGCTATATTAAAAGTTCAAACTTATTGGTTAGCTTTACTTATTAAAAATATAACTTTTACACAGCAGTCATAAACTTTCTTTATTTCAATCACAAAGGCCAACCTCCTATCTACAGAATCAAGCTACCAGGCCCGCTGTCAAGGAAAGGCCGCCAGCATTCACAAAGATCCATCCCACCCTGGCAATACTTTACTTCAACCTCTACCATCGGGGAGAAGGTACAGAAGCCTGAACACATGCACCAGCTGGTTTTGTAACAATTTCTACCCTACTGTTGTTAGAATACTGAATGGACTCACAAACTCTTAACATTCGCCTGTACCTATGTTTTTGTTTTTGCTGCTGTTTACTTATTATTTACTATCTATGCTACTTAACTATGTGATCTGCCTGTATTGCTCACGAGACAAAGCTTTTCACTGTGCCTCGGTACACGTGACAATGAATTCAATTCAATTCTATTCTTAACTTTTGTGTTCTATTTCCTTCCCTCTCCTCCGGAAAGTGCTAATGGCTTTTTGAGGTACTGTTCAACAAATGCTAATTCTGTGGGCTCTTGAGGTTATCAATTTATCTGTGACCCCAATATGTGTAGAAAGTCTATCTGATAAAGAATGAACATTTCTGCAAGCCCAACCCCTCCCCCTTATCCAATTATGTGTGATTCTGGAGTGCAATCAGAAGCAAGAATTATGAATGCATTTTTACTTACAATGTTCCAATGATATTGAGGCTAATCCTAAATCTTTTTTCTGTCACCCTGGATGAGGAAAGCTAATTTAACAGAAACAAGGATATTGACGTTCTGAGTTTTTTTTTTACTCAGTTATGAACTGAATTAACTAACGGAATCATCAAGGAATACTTCATTTTGACACAACCGTCCAATTAACAGTGGACAACTGAAATCTTCTACAGAAAGTTGGGCAAAGACTGTTCCACCAATTGAATGGTCACACGACAGATGCAATCAATCAACTTGGAATTCTCACAACATACAAATGAGAAATAAAGGCTTTGAATAAAGAAACATCTGTGTAAGAAGCATTATTACTGGAATTTTAATAAGGCACCAGGAATTGTCAATACTCTAGAAAGAATAGAGTATTGGATATTAAATGCATTCTCATTGATATAATAACATCACATGCACACAGAGTGATCACAGAACCTCCTTTGGCTCCCTTACCTTTCATGTTGAAGTTTAACAAAAAAAAGCAATAAAATTCAATGTCATTCAATCGTGTTGTAGTCACTGAATCTCTCACTATCTCACCACCAACTTCTCAAGGGAACTATGGACAGGCAACAAATGCTGGCCTAGCCAGTGATGCCCACCATCCCACAAGTGAATAAAATAAATGATATTTGAGTTTTCCATTTAGACTGTTTTCCTTTCTAGTTCTAATGCCAACCTATAAAGCCAATAAAAATTGACAATTTCCACTGAGAAAGTAGGCATCACAAATAAATCAGAAATTGAAGCTGTACAGGAAGACAGATTTCTAACTTAAACTGATAGAATGTCCAATGCTTCTTGACTAATACAAAAGGTCAGGCCAATTCTCTGGGGACATGGGTACAGATCCCATTATCACAGCTGGTGGAATTTTAATTATTAAATCTGGAATTAAAATCTAATCTCAATAATGGCGACCATAAGCCATTGTTAATATTTGGAAAAACCCACTTGGTTCACTCATGACCTTTAGCGAGGGAATTCTGCAGTCTTTATTTGGTCTGACCGATATGTGACTCCAAACCTACAGCAATGTGGTTAGTTCTTAAATGCCCTGTAATGGCCTAACAAGCCATTTATTTGCTCAAGAAAAGTCAATAAGGAATGAAACTGGATGACCACCAGCCATTGACCTTGGCAGCGAAAACAGCAACAGCAAATGTAGCTCTTTGAGTCTCACGACCTCACTAAACAAATTTTTCAGAGCAGTATCTTTGGACCAATTATGTTCAGTTGCTTTGTCAGTATCCTTCCCTCCATCACAAGGTCAGAAGTGAGAACAACGTTCAGCGTCATTCATGACTTCTCAGATATTGAAGCCATTTGTGTCCATATTCCTGGACAAAATTAGGCTTACACTGATAAGTGGCCAGTAGGATTTGCCCCACACAAGTTCCAGGCAATGACCATTAAAAGAGCACTTATATGTTCGCTCTTGACATTAAATAGCATTACCACTGCTGAATCTCCCATAATCAACAATCCAAGAGTTACAATTGACCAGGAACTGAACTGGATCAGCCATATAAATGTTGTAGCTACAAAAGCAGGTCAGAAGCTAGGAGTTCTGCAGTGAGTAACTCACCTCCTGACTCCTCAAAGCCAGTCCACTATGCATTATGCACAAGTTAGGAATGTGACGGAACACTCTCCATTTAACTGATAAGCACAGTTCTAGTAAATGCCAATGAACTTTACAAATACAGCCCACTTGACTGGCATCCCATGCACCACCTTAAGCACTCACTCCCTCCACCACTGACACACAGTGACAGCAGTGTGTACTGTCTACCCTAAGTTTCACTGAGACTCAACAGGCTCCTTTGATAGAATCTTCTAAACCCACAATTTCCACAACTTAGCAGGGCAAGAGCAGATGATGCATGGAAATACCACTTACAAAAATTCTCTCCAAATCACACATCATCTTGACTTGGGACTACAGCACTATTCTTATATTGTAATTGGGTCAAAATCCTGGAACTCCATATCCCCACAGCACTGTGGGTGTACCTGCACGACATGGATCTCTATGGCTCAAAAAGGCAGCTCACCATCTCTCAAGGGCAAACAGAAATGGGTAATAATTACTGGCAAGTCCAAAATATGGCATTTTCAAAAGATGAAGCAAGCTATTATTTCCTTAAACTCTATCTCAAAACACTCTCCTTTCAATCTCTTATCATAATCAGATATCCAAAGTATCTGCTCTCCCACCATTCACCTTCAACCTTCCCAGATCAGGTTAAAATTCTTTCTTCTCCTCTCAATCCTACCTGATAGTTTGTTCTTTCCGCACCACAATTATGCTTTCTTTCTTTATCAAATATCCCATGCTTGCCCTTATGTTTGCTTATTATTACCCCCCCTCTAAATTCATTTGTCACTGTCTTCATTCAAGGCCATCACTCATATTCTCCTCTCTCCTCTGGGTGTTCTGATACTGAAGCTACTGTAAAAGCTCAAGTGACTACAAGCAGCTGTAATGCGAAAGTAAAAGGTTTTGCCCACACTACCTAGCCTCAGTTAACTAATTCAGTTTGAAGCAGCAGTAGGACTATGGTTAGAAGAGGGAGACAATATGCCTGATTTTCATTCACAACTACCATGGACGCATGCACTGACATCCTAAAATAGCAGCTACCAACATCAAACATAGACAAGTTTGCATGTGACTCTGTGTTGCACGTGTTTTTGAAATGTAGTTCACAGGGAATAAAAAAGACTCCGTAATGATTTCTTAGTCCGGGGTGTCCTGATCATGCCAATGAGCTACATTGCCTGCAAGGCAGGGAATTCTACTCCAATTGCAACTAGTTTTCTCATTCACTGATTCTTTTTGTTTTCATTCAAGGACTGCTTCTGTATTGTTATGCTGTTGGTAGATACAATAAAAGTATAGTATACAATAAAAAGAATATCAAGACAATTTATTAACTAAAAAGCAACTTAAGATATGTGTAGGTTCACTGGAACATGATTTCAGACTTAGCTTATGGCGAACAGTGCTTCATGATATGTACAAGCAATGCAAGAACTTGCAGATTCCTGCTTTCATTCTCAGCCAAGGGCAATGAAGAAAACTCCTACAGTCTTGGGGTATGAATTGATCCCTTCTCAAGTGTCAAAGCTGAGAGTTAGTTTAATAAATGAAATATAAATTGCCAAAATTTAAGCACACTGACAGAAACTGTTACAGATTTAGGGATGGGACCACATCCTGTTAATTAGACTGAGTTTAGCTGCCAGTTTCTACTCAATTCCAGCTGGTACACACAAGTTCTGATCTAACTCAACTCCCACTACTGGTCCCAATTGCATTTGTCTCTTCTGGCAACCCTGACATAATCAGACTTCTGCTGGCAATTAATATAACTGGATGAATTAAAAGCTCAAAAATGAACCCATAATTTCATTCGGTTAGAGTACCAGAGAGGTTCAGGTTGATAAAAGAGAAGTGGTCTTGACACTTTTAATTCTGACAGTTTTGTCCTGCATTATATATACTTGCAGGCTACCCATAACAATTTAGCATGTATATTGTCACCAACAGAATCTCCATATTCTACTCGGGTACAGAAATTCACAATTATAGAGTCAGAGAGTCGCACAGCATGTTATTCACAAACTCTATTTTATTTTGCCATCATGCCAGTCAAGAACTAGTTTTGGTGGCTGCACGCATCATTATTAGACTATTCCCTTAAATTAACACTAAAAGGTTAAATTGAGTGGAAACTTTGGAAAAAGAATAATTTATGGCATTCGTATTGATTTGTTTATTTTCTACAATGCAAGCAAAATTGACCCTTTGTTTATGAGGGAACTAGAAGCTCTCTTGCAGTGTGAGCAGAATTCTGCAAAAATGTTCACAAATTTGATTTTAAAAATTCTTCCACTATTCACCACTGCTTCCTACTAATTCTTATAGAAGAATCTCAGTAGTGTGGAAACAGGCTCTTTGGCCCAACAAGTCCACACCGACGCTCCGAAGAATAAATCACACAGACCAGACCTCTACCCTACATTTACCCCGACTAATGCATCTAACCTACACATCCCTGAACACTGTGGGTAATTTAGCACGGCCAATTTACCTAACCTGTACATCTTTGGATTGTGGAGGAAACCAGAGCACCCGGAGGAAACCCACACAGTGCTAACCACTGAGCCGCTGAGCCACATTCTTGTTACAATACGGCTTTCACACTGTTGAAAAAGCTATCTCATTCAGCATTGTGGGGTATTCTCTATTATAGGTGTTAATGACAACACAATAGAAAAAAATCACTATAAATTAAACATTAATAGCATTTTGACTACATGATGCACAACACTTCATTATAACACACTTTACATCATTTTAATTTAGTAATTAAAGTGAATGTACAGACTTGATATGTTCAATGTTTAAATAGTTTAAACCAAAGATTTTGCAACATGTTAGGGTACTTATTAGCATACTTGTAACTCTTTTACACTCCAAGATACACAGGTTTCTGGTTTCACTGTGGCTTGCCTATTGTTAAAATGTTTAATCACATTTGCACTTAACTATCACAGGGATCTGATTATCTCGTAATTTTGACAGAATGACTGCAGAAATTCCAAAAGACAACCTTATGCCTTCTTTCAAGGACTTTAGTATTTCTTCCACCAAAGTACAGTGGACAACTGGAACCCATCCTCCCAGAAATTGATGCCCGTTGTCTCTACGATCTGTTCTACTGTGAAAGTTTACGTCAAGAATCCTGGCTTATTCTTTGTGCCAAAGATTTAATTTCCTTTCAACTCTGTTTAAAATGCACCTACTTTTAACTTTTGAACATTGAAATTTGGCATTGAGTTCAAATTATTCTTAAGAAAACAAGTGTCTGTCCCATTTGAATTGTCTATTAATAACTTGCATACTTGCGCAACTCATCAGCTTATTTTCCACATTGCCTCTTTGTGAACATGATAAATGTCTTATGCACAACAAATTGATTAACAGAACATGTAGAAATAGTATTCCATTATTTTTGAAGCACTAAACTAACTTTCTGTTGGTTCATTGTGCAATTTAAAGCTAATTTTCAGAACATTCTAAACTCATAAATGGCAGGAATAGTCAGAATTTTGCATTGGTTTCTGTTTTGTGAAGGACAGGAAATAAATTTAGCTATATAAAACAATTCAGAATAAACACAGTTTTACACACCTTAAAGCAATTTACTTTGAAGTGCAGTTGCTCTATTGTGGACTGGAACTTTTTAAAAAAAGGTCAGGTGCTGGATCTGAGGTGGGTATGCAAGTTGGTACTAATTGGCCTGAGTGCCAGTTCCCACTGCAATCTCAATTCAGAGCCATTTTGAATGAGGTAAACTTGGCCACCAGAAAGTGACAGGCACCCAGCTGATGCTGAATAACCTTAAATAAGGGCCTATTAAGGTGAAGTGGCGATTATTTTAGAATTCAACTTAAAGCAAATACACAGCACAGACAAATAAGCAGCATTTCTTCCTTTAAAAAATAGTGTTTTGTGGAAATACTGTATAATATCAATCTACAAAAACAGATACTTTTCTAATTGGCCTGCCCTTAACTGAAGAGCATTTTTGGCAAAATAAAGTAGCAAAGTGTATTAGACACTATATTAAATAAAATACACAAACTTTCTTTTAATCAAGAAGCCTTTTGCACATACATGAATGACTAATTTTCATCCATAGATTAAAAATTAATTGAAATATTTCATGCAGAGGGTGGTGCGTGCATGGAATGAGCTGCCAGAGGAAGTGGTGAAGGACGGTTCAATTACAATATTTAAAAGAGTTTCGAGGGATGTGGGCCAAATGCTGACAGATGGGACGAGGTCAGAATGGGAAGTCCGGTCAGCGCAGACAAGTGGACTGAAAGGTCGATTTCTATGCTGTAGGACTCTATGACTCTACTTATGTCTCATAAAATGAAATCACCAGCAAATACCAAACATTTTCATTGGTCGAGATGTCTTTCTTTATGTTGTGATCAGTTTGTAATGACATCTTGTGGAATGTTACAAAAGTAAAGCTTCAAACGTTTGAAGAGTATGGACGTTTATTGTTGGTGGCTTGACATTTTATACCTTGGTCATTTATCACCACACCTTAATTATCCCCAATTCAGCCTCACTCATTAAATTGTTCAGATTTTTGTGTGATAGATCGATCTTTGGCCAAATGGAAGTTCATTATCTTGGCAGGTGAAACAGCAAGACAGAAGAAGGACAACAACTTGTATTTATATAGTACCTCTAATATAATAAAGTGTCTAATGGTGCTTCACAAACATTTCCAAGCAAAATTTGGCACTAAACCAAATAAAGAGATATTAGGCCAGATGAATAAAGGCCTAATTAAGGAAATAATTTTTTGGGAGAATCTTTCATGGGGGAGGGAGTTAGAGAGACAGAGATTCAGGGTGGAAATTCATGAGCTTAGGGTAGCTAATAAATTGATAGCTGAAAGTATGGCTTCCAATGAAGGATTGATTAAAATTGGAGTTGTTTAAGAGCCCAGAATTAGATAGGTACAGGGATGTTAGAGGTCTCTAAGACTGGAGGAGATCACAGTGATGGGCAGAGTCTGGAGGGATTTAAAAAATGTGAACATTTAAAATTGAGGCATTGGCATTGAGGAGGTGAATAAATAGCACTGGTATAAAGTAGGCCACGGACAGCAGGGTTTTGAATGAATTCATGTTTGTGGAGGATAAAACTAGGGAGGTCATCCAGGAGTGGGTTGGAATATTCAACTGGTAGCACTTACATAAATGAGGGCCTTACTTGCAGGTAAGCTGAGACGAGGGCAGAAATGGTGGAAAGAGTTTGCTGTTGGGGCAGACTGGTGCAAGGAAAGGGTAACCAGGAGAGAAACAATGAATTGAAATTTTGGTTCAAGAACAGAATCAACTGCCATATAGAGTTGTGTTGGAGTATAAAACTAACAGCCGTGCGCACTTTCTGGATGAACCATTTGGTAAATAAATTTGTGGCCCAATTTGATATTGGGCCAAAGGTTTCTTGATTTAGTTCTTTTTAAACCCGACTTAGCAGATCTCAGCAATTGCAGTTTAGATATCACAGTTGGATAAAAACAAGAACAGGCTTGTTTCTCATGTTTCCTACTACCAAACAACCTGCCAATTTCATTGAATAACTACTGTGTTGATACAAGAGGAAAGCTAGAGTAAGTGCTGTCAAACATCAGCAACAGTCAGCACCTTCAGAGAGAATGGACAAATGGATATTGTCTTTAAGAACAATTTGGAAAACTGCACATAAATGAGACTCAACATGATCAACATGAAGAAGCTTCAGCCCCAACACTAAGCATTGGCACAAAGAAAAGGCTTCTTTTTCTGAGCAAATCAGTGAAGATCTCAATGTACTCACTAGTGCTAAAGGAAGGAGTCGACTCCACCAAGTTCATGCCCTACATATGTATCGGGGTCTGCAAACAGACATGTTTCCAATTTTGGTTAGCCACATTGCACTGTGAAGGGAATTGCAGAGAGCAGTGTGTTAATAAGAATTTGTGACACGCTAATGAATGCAAAAGAGGCTCCCACCAATCAGGATCAGGAAAATGAACAAACTTGAAACATTCTTGGATTTTAGCTGCAAAATTTGAAACTGAAGTTAGGGAACAGAAATGTTGCTTCTTGCTCAATTCAGAAGCATTGGCAGACATTTCGGGGATATTTCATATTACTCAGAAGAAGTATGTGCTTCCTAGACAGAAAAATTCTAAGGGAAGATCCAATACCTGTGGTTAAATAACCACAGGGAAACCATTAAACTTAATGAAAAGTATAACTACATTGCGCAAAGATAATTAGCAGTTCAGAAGTTTGGATGGAGAACATAAAGAATGGCAAAGAATAACCAATAGATTAATCAAGAGAAAGAAATTAGAATATGAGAGAAAGCTAGCTAGAAATTGACAGCAACAGATTTTATAACAACTTTTTAAAAAAGTAAGCAAACTGAATATTGTTCCTCAGATAGTGAAGGTACTTAATAACAGATAATAGGAAAATGGAGGTTGTCACAAAGAAATATGGTGCTTCTGTCTTCACTATAGATGACACAAAAACACCTGAGTAATATCTGTAAATCATGAGGTGGAAGAGAAAGATAAAGAGAAATTATAAACAGTAGGGAAGCAGTACTGAGCAAACTGATGGAGCTGTGGCCTAACAAGTCCTTGGGTCCTGATGGACTACATCTTAGGGTCTTAAAAAACGATGGTTAATGGCGTAGAATATTCATTGCTGCCAATATTGCAAAATTTGCCCAATTATGGAAAGATTCCATTAGATTGAACAGCAGCAAATATAACTCTTGTATTCAAGAAAGAAGTGAGGTAGAAAACAGGGAACCATAAGCCAGTTGGTTTGATATCTATTATGGAGAAGGCATTAAAATTGATAATTAAGGAGGTTATGGATGACACTTAGAAAAAACAAAGAAATGGGAAGAAGTCAGCATGATATTGTGAAAGGGAAATCATGATTAACCAACTTTTTGGAATAATTTTAAGGCGTGACATACATTGCGGGCAAAAGGGAGTCTGTAAACGTACTGTACCTGGATTTCTAGAGGTATTTAACAAGGTACCATATGAACGGTTAGTGAGGTATGAGGGTTTCCTGGGTAGAAATTTTCTGTCAGCTAGCTGACCTGAGAGAATGCATAAATAGGTATTTTTATGATTAGTCAGATGCAGTTAGTGATTTCTTGCAGGCATCTCAGCTTTTTACAATTTGTATCAATGATTTAGATGATGGGGGTGAAGGCATGGTAGCTAAATTTGCTGATAATATAAAGAGAGGTAGGCAAGCATGTTGTGAAGAAAACATAAGGCAATTGCAAATACACACAGATAGGTTGAGTGAGCCAACAGCTGCAAGAGTATAATTTGGGAAAATGTAAAGTCATTCACTTTAACAGGATGAATAAAAATGTATCACTTAAAAAGAGAATGACTACAAAATTCTGAGATGTCGAGGGATCCAGGTATTTGGGTGTATGAATCAAGTATTAGCATGCAGTTACAAGTCATTCAGAAAACTAACGGGAACACTACTCTTCAGTTTGAGTGGAACTGAATGTTAAATTACATTGTTATCCTGAAGTTACACAGAATATGGGTGAAACCATATCTTAAATGCTGTATGCAGTTTTGTTCTCCTTATCTAAAGGAGAATGTACATGCACTGAAGAATATTCAGAGGAGGTTTAGTAGATTTACACCTGGAAAGAACTTTGTTTTATGGGGAAAGGTAATGCAGACGGAGTTTGTTCCCACTGGAACTTGGGAGAGTAAGAGGATGACTTGCATTGAGATATATAAAATCCTGAACATCAGAGTGGAAATGGAAAGAGTGATTCATCTTATGGATGAGTCCAGAACTTGGGCACACCATTTAAAAATTATGGGTTATCCATTTTAGTCAGAGATGAGGAGAATTTTTTTCCTCTTGACTGGAACTCAGAAGAAGTGGAATTGGGGTAATTCAACATTTTTAAAATTAAGGTCAATACATTCTTGTTAGACAAGAGAATCAAATGCTATTGCGGGTAATGGATATGTGGAATTTAAAACACAAACAAATCAGACATGATCATATTCAATGTTGGAGCAGCCTCAAGTGATGGACTTTGGTTGGAATAATATTGAAAGACAACATAAAATATGGGATACAATTCTAAATAGTGTACAGAAGCAGAGAGACCTGGATGTATATGTGCACAAATCATTGAAGGTGGTTGGACAAGTGGAAAGAGCGAACAAAGCATGCAATGTTTTCATAATTTGGAGATGCCGGTATTGGGCTGGGGTGTACAAAGTTAAAAATCACACAACACCAGGTTATAGTCCAACAGGTTTAATTGGAAGCACACTAGCTTTCGGAGCGACGCTCCTTCATCAGGTGAAGAAGTGTCGCTCCAAAAGCTAGTGTGCTTCCAATTAAACCTGTTGGACTATAACCTGGTGTTGTGTGATTTTTAACTTTGCAATGTTTTCGGCTTTATTAACAGGGGCATACAGTACAAGATTAAGGAAGTGAGGCTGAATTATCACAAGACACTTTCTGGGCTTTAGCTACACACTGTGTAGATAGCTATAGAAAAGATGTGAACGCATTGGAGAGTGCAGAAGTGATTCCAAGAATGAAAAACGTCCCTTCTGAGGATAGACTGAAGAAGTTGGGAGTATTTTCACTGGAGAGAAGAAGGCTTAAAGAAGATTTGATAGAGGTTTTGAAAATCATGAGCATGTTGGTAGAATAGACAGGGACTAACTGTTCCCATTCATTAAGGAATATGAACAAGAGGGCACGGATATAGAGATGTGCAAAAGAAGTAATAGTGAGATAAGAGAATACTCTTTCACCCAGAAAGGAGTTAGGATATGGAATGCATTGCCTGGAAATGTGATGGTGGCAGGTTCAAGTGAGGCATTCAAGAGGGCATTGATGACTATTTAGATAGAAATGCTAAATAAAGCAGTAGATTGGCACTAGGTAATGATGCCTGTTTGAAGAACTAGTGCAGACACAAGGGGCCGAATGGCTACCTTCTGCACAGTAATAATTCTGTGATTGTCGAGATCAAATGGTCTAACTTCTGTTCCTTACCTGCTTCCTAAAAGTTCTGGGTGGGCCAGTTCCACCCACTACTGTTACTCTGCACTGTTCCCGATGAATATGAATAGTAAGGAGGCAGGATATCAGCTCAGCAAACCAACTTGGCAACAGGACATTAGCCGTTATTCAAACTGCAAATTTTCTGGAAGCAACTTTTCTAATGTTAGATGTTTACCTCCTATCCCCACCCAAAATGATTCAAGGAATGATGGCAACTTCAACAGAAATAGCTGGAAGTTTTTTTTTCCCAGAAGTTAATCCACTCATATCTTTAGGAAAGTGGCATTTTACCCAGTGAGATTCTTGGCAAGCTATACGAGACTGCAAGTAACTGAAGAAGCCAAATAAGGTTGGGAATTTAAAAACATACAAGATATTAACATTCAATTCTGTGCCGAATGCAACATAGTGCCAAGTCTTACCATCACAGTTGTACAACTATTAAGTGATAACTTGAGGAAAAGAATGCAAATAATCTGAACAAGTTCAACATTTTGTGTCATGCCCATCTGTTAACGTTCCCAAGTTCCTATGGCTTGAAGTGGTTTATTCATCTACTGTGACGCACAGTCTATGACAAATATATCCAAATAAGTTAAATTATGAGAACTCTAGTCAGTAGTGATTTACTTGTTCAATAATGACACTAAAACAAGACTGCCTGGGGATAGCCTGACTGGGAGGCTGATTACTGCTAAATGTGTAAATTGAAGTTAGCCATTTACTTGGTGGCTGGCAGCTGTCCAACAATATCTGTTTAAGTTACTAGTTACTAAGTGCCATTCATCTGATAGAATGATAAGGCCCGACTGAAAGTGTAAAAAGGATCAACACTTCCACAAAAATATTAACCTTTACAGTGTAGTTTGCAATATAGAACTGGCAGTAGCTGTATGTTAAGAGAAGACTGAAGAGCAACTTTCAAGGCATATTGTGCATGATATTAAATACACTGTTTGAAAATTAATATGGTCCCTCAAGAAAGCATGTTACAGCTTGGGCTCCTCTATGAACATGCACGGAAATGAATAGTAGCTCATTAAAACTGAAAGGAAATGAAATCACTTTCAATAAAATTACTTATAAAGTTGACATTTTGGAAATGCATTTAGTTTTTCCATGAAGTTGTATAAAGATTTTGTTTCAGGGCAGTTCTTGATTTTTAATTGGTCAATACTGCATTAATGTAATGCAGCAAACAAATTTTACACCTTAAGTTGAAAGTGGTTAAAACAAGAACGTAATACAATATTTATTTATAATCACAGATTAAATTTCTTTTATTCCACAATTTGTCTTTTAATGATTTCAATTAGATCTTCTCACAATGCACTACTTCCTTTCCCATCATGTTTTTATCTGATATGCAGAATTGACTTTGTTATATGATAAAGTTTCATTGGTTAAGTGCTCCACTTGGTATGCAGTGAAATAATAGTTGGAAATGAAGATCAGAAATAGATATGAAATTGAAGTTGTGAATGTGGGTGTTCTGGATTGTAACCAACTCAGTCAGAATATGAAAATGGATGGGGGTGTTGAATGGGGTACAGTGAGTTAAATTTAGGACTTGCATTACTGATTTCAATCGGATTTAGATTAAAATGTTTAGAAGACCCTTCCTTCTGCTATCTATCAGAGTCTTACATGGAATAAAGGTAAGTAGTTCTCAATCCAGTTATTAATGAGCACAGGTTTATAATGCCACAGAAACTATGTTTATAATATTGAAGAACCTCAATTATCCGACATTCGATTAACGGAATTTCGGATTAATTGAACAAGATTGCAAGGTCTCAATGCTTGGCTAACTATGTTATCCAGCGTAGATTATCTGGCATTTGATTAACCGAACAAAATACTTCCCATTCGTATCCTTTGGAGAATCGAGGTTCCTCTGTACATCAGAAATGGGGAGGTGAGAGCCTAGTGGAATTATGACCAGACAATTAATCTGGAAACTCAGCTAATGGTGCATCGATGGCAGATTGATTTTTAAAAAATTTGGAATTAACAATCTACTGATTGTCAGTAAAACCTACCTGGCTCACTAATGTCTTTCAGGTTCAGGGAAGGAAATCAGCCTTCCTCACAAGGTCTGGTCTACATGTGAATCCAGAGGCACAGCAGTGCGGTTGACTCTCAACTGTCCTCTGAATTTGCCTTGTAAGCTACTCAGTTGTATCAATTGCTCCAAAATCTCAATGAAGAAATTAAACTGGATGGACACATGGCATCAACCTCGACACTGGAAATAACAAAAACAGCCCTGTCGACCCTGCATAGTCTTCCTTACTAACATCTGGAGGCTACTGTCAAAATTGGGAGATGTCTCACAAACTAAGCCACAGTCTGACTTAATCATGTTCATGGAATCATATTTACAGATCATGTCCCAGACACTACTATCACTGTTCCTGGATATGTCCTGGCCCATTGGCAGGGCAGACCCAGAACGGGTGATGGCACAGTGGTATACAGTCAGGAAAGAGTGCTCAACATTGACTCCAGACCCCATGAATTCTCATGGCTGCAGGTTAAACATGGGCAAGGCAATCCCCTGCTGGTTACCATGTACCATCCATCCTCGTCTGACGAATCAGTACTCCTCCATGTTGAACAACACTTGGAGGAAGCACTGAGGGTGGAAGGGCTCAAAATGTACTCTGGGAGGAGATTTCAATATTCACCACCAAAAGTGGCTTGCAGCAGCTTTACTGGTTGAGCTGGTCAGTTTCTAAAGGACATAGTTGCTAGGCTGGGTCTGCAGCAGGCAATCTGTACACGGCAGCATTGGTAAGAGTGACCACTACATAGTCCTTGTGGACACCAAATCCCAACTTCACACAGAGAATAACCTTTATCATGTTGCATAGCACTATCACTGCATTAAATGGGACACACTTCAAACAGACCTAGCAACTCACAACTGGGCATCCGGGAGGAAATCAACAGCAGAAGAATTGTATTCCAGCACAACCTGCAACTTCATGGCTGAGCATTTCCCCCACTCAACCATTACCATTAAGCTAGGGGATCAACCCTGATTCAATTGAGTGTGCAGGAGGGCATGCCAGGAGCAGCACCAGGTATACCTAAAAATGAGATGTCAATGTGGTGAAGCTATCAAACAGGACTACTTACATGCCAAACAGCAAAAACAGCAAATGAAAGACAGTGCTAAGCAATCCCATAACCAAAGGATCAGATCTAAGCTCTGCAGTCCTTCCACATCCAGTCATGAATGGTGGCAGACCATTAACCCAATGGAGAAGGACGCTGCATAAATAACCCCATCCTCAAGGACGGAAAGGCCAACTTATCAGTGCAAATGATAAGGCTGAAGCATTTGCAGCAATCTTTAGCCAGAAGTGCAGTGGATTATACATCAGAAATATTTGTATCTAAAAATGCCGGTGAAGCGCTAGAGGACATAAGGATGGCCGAAGTTGTGTTATTGTTTAAGAAAAGCTATAAAGAGAAGCCTAGAAACTATAGGCCTGTAAATCTGACATCAGTGGCGGGTAAGTTATAGAGACATAGAGCTGTATAGCATAGAATCAGACCCTTCAGTCCAACTCATCCATGCTGACCAGATATCCTAAATTAATCTGGTCCCATTTGCCAGCTCTTAAGACCATAAGAGCGGAAGTAAGGCCATTCGGCCCATCGAGTCCACTCCGCCATTCAATCATGGCTGATGGGCATTTCAACTCCACTTACCCGCATTCTCCCCGTAGCCCTTAATTCCTTGTGACATCAAGAATTTATCAATTTCTGCCTTGAAGACATTTAGCATCCCAGCCTCCACTGCACTCTGTGGCAATGAATTCCACAGGCCCACTACTCTCTGGCTGAAGAAATGTCTCCGCATTTCTGTTCTGAATTTACCCCCTCTAATTCTAAGGCTGTGTCCATGGATCCTAATCTCCTTGCTTAACGGAAACAATTTCCTAGCGTCCACCCTCTCCAAGCCATGTATTATCTTGTAAGTTTCTATTAGATCTCCCCTTAATCTTCTAAACTCCAATGAATATAATCCCAGGATCCTCAGCTGTTCCTCATATGTTAGATCAACCATTCCAGGGATCATCCGTGTGAATCTCCGCTGGACACGCTCCAGTGCCAGTATGTCCTTCCTGAGGTGTGGGGACCAAAATTGGACACAGTACTCCAAATGGGACCTAACCAGAGCTTTATAAAGTCTCAGTAGCACAACAGTGCTTATATATTCCAACCCTCTTGAGATAATTGACAACACTGCATTCGCTTTCTTAATCACGGACTCAACCTGCACGTTTACCTTTAGAGAATCCTCAA
>NC_057738.1:30293163-30331899 GCF_004010195.1 Chiloscyllium plagiosum
TCCTTTATTTAACTGTAACACCATTACATCCGATTTTGCCTTCTCTTTCAAACTGCAGACTGAACTCTACCATATTATGATCGCTGCTTCCTAAGTGTTCCCTTACTTGGCTCATATCCTTCTAAATTCTTCCTATTCATATACCCATCCAGATGACTTTAAAATGTTGTAATTGTACCAGCCTCCACCACTTCTTCTGGCAGCTCATTCCATACACGCACCACCCTCTGCATCAAAAAATTGCCTCTTAGGTCCCTTTTAAATTTCTCCACGCTCACCTTAAACCTATGCCTTCTAGTTTTGGACTCCGCTATCCTGGGGAAAAGACCTTGGCTATTCACCCTACGTATGCCCCTCATGATTTAATAAACTTCCATAAGGTCACCCCTTAGCCTCCGATGCTCCAGGGAGAACAGCAAAAGGCTTTTAAACCACTCCCTCTAGCTCCAACCCTGGCAGGTTGTTGGAGATGATTCTGAAAGAGAGGATTTTATGTATTTGGACAGGCAAGGATTGATTAGGGATAGTCAACATGGTTGTGTGTGATGAAAAGCACAAACTTGATTGGTTACTTCATTAAAAATAACTCAAAGATTGATGAAGACAGAGCAGTAGATGTTAGACTCCGGTAAAGCCTTTGACAAGTTTCTGCATGGTATACTAATTAGTAAAATTAGATCACATGGGATTCAGGGTGAGCTTGCCAATTGAATACAAATTTGGCTTGATGGTAGGAGACAGAGCAGTGGTGGAGGGTTGTTTTCTGGACTGGAGGCCTGTGACCAGCGGTGCTCCACAGGGATCGGTACTGGGTCCACTACTGTTTGTCATTTATATAAATGATTTGGATGTGAGTATAGGAGGCATTGTTAATAAGCTTGCAGATGACACCAAAATTGGTGGTATGGTGGACTGAAGAAGGTTATCTAAAATTACAACGAGATCTTGATCAGTGGGTAAGTGAGCTGAGGAGTGGCAGATGGCATTTAATTTAGATAAATGTGAAGCATTGCATTTTGGTAATACAAACAAGGATAGCACTTATACAATAAATGGTAGGACCCTGAGTATTGCGGTAGAACAGAGATACCTAGGGGGTTCAGCTACATAGTTCTTTGAAATTTGCGTCACAGGTAGATAGGGTGGTTAAGACGGTATTTCACATGCTTGCCTTCATTGCTCAGACCTTTGAGTATAGGAGTTAGGATACCATGTTGAGGTTGTACAGGATGTTGGTGAGGACTCTTCTGAGTGCCTTGTTAGAGGAAAAATATTATTAAACTGGAGAGGGTTCGGTAAAGTTTTGCCATTGTGTTGCTGGCACTGGAGGGCTTGAGATAAGAGTGTAGAAGGTTGAGGGGTGACTTTATAGAGGTTTATAAAATCATGAGGGGCATAGATAAGGTGAAAGAGAAGGGTTTTTTCCTTACACCGGGGAAGATCAAAACTCAGCGCCGGGGGGGGGGGCATATTTTTAAATTGAGAGGAAAAAGATTTTAAAAACCCATGAGGGGCAACTATTTTACACACAGGGCATTACAGAGCCCAGCAAAACCAGAATCTATGGGTATCAAGGGTCAAACTCACTGCTGGTTGGAGTGTTACCTGGCACACATGAACGTGATTGTGGTTGTTAGAGGTCGGTCATCTCAGCTTCAGGGCATCTCTGCAGGAGCTCCTCAGGTCCTAGTGTCCTAGGCACAACCATCTTCAGCTGCTTCATCAATTACCTTCTCTCCATCACAAAGTCAGAGTGGGAATGTTTGCCAATGATTGCACAAATTCAGCACCATTCACAAATTGTCAAAAACTGAAGCAGTAAATGTTCAACTGCTGCAAGATCTGGACAATATCCAGACTTGGGCTAACAAGTGGCTGGTAACATTCGCACCACAAATTCTAAGCAATGACCATCTCCAATAACAGATAATATAGCCACTACCCCTTGACATTCAATGACATTGCCATCATTGAATCCCCATTATCAATATCCTTGGAGGTTACTATTGACCAGAAACTCAACTGCACTTGCCACATAAATACAGCGGCTACAAGAGAAGATCAGAGGCCAGGAATACCGTGGCAAGAAATTCACCTCCTGACTTCCCAAAGCCTGTCCATTGTCTACAGGGTAAAATCATGAGGGGCATGGATAGGGTAAATAGACAAGGTCTTTTCCCTGGAGTGGGGGTGTTCAGAACTAGAAGGCATAGGTTTAGGATGCGAGGGGAAAGATTTAAAAGGGACCTAAGGGGCAAACGTTTCACGCAGAGGGTGGTGTGTGCATGGAATGAGCTGCCAAAGGAAGTGGTGGAGGCTGGTCCAATTACAACATTTAAAACAGCATCTGGATAGGTAAATGAATAGGAAGGGTTTAGAGGGATATGGGCCAAGAGCTGGCAAATGGGACTAGATTAGGTTAGGATATCTGGTAGGCATGGATGAAATGGACCGAAGGGTCGTTTCTGTGCTGTACATCTCTGTGACTCTAAGTCAGGAGTGTTATGGAATACTCCCTACTTCCCTGATTGGGTGGAGCTCAAAGAACACTCAAGAAGCTTGACACCATCCAGGTCAAAGCAGCCCACTTAATTGGTACCACATCCGCAAGCATTCACTCCCTCCACCACTGATGGCAGTACCAGCAATATATACTATCTATAAGCTATATTGCAGAAATCTACCAAAGATCCTTAGACACCACCTTCCAAACCCACCTTCCATCTAGAAGGACAAGGACAGCAGATACATGGGAACACCCACCACCTGAAGGTTCCGCTTCAAGCCACTCACCATCCAAACTTTGAAATATAATCGCTGTCCCTTCTCTGTTGCTGGGTCAAAATCCTGGAATTCCTTCCCTAATGGTGTTGTGGGTCAACAATTGACTACAGTTATTCAAGAAGGCAGCTCATCACCAATTTCTTAAGGTCAACCAAGGATGGGTAATAAATGTGGGCAAGCCAACATTGCCCATGTCCCATGAATGAATAAAAAACAAAAATCAAAATCAACTGGCAATCTGATACAAACAGGCCATGAAATGCAAAGTAATATCGTACAGAATAGGATGTCGTTCTGGTATTGATGTCAGTAACAATGTGATAGGAACTTACTCAGCACCTAATCTCACCTGACCACAAGAATGTTTCATGCTCAAAATGCTAAAGGTGGTTAATTTCCCATCACTAACATGCCTCACTCTGGATTAACGTGAAATTGACCAAGGGGCAACAAAAAAGGAATGTGGAACATAGATTTGTCAATCAAGACATGAGAAAATTATGAAATGAAAACAGCAAATTATTAAACTACACAACAGGTTAGACAGAATCTGTACATTTTAATAAAGGGTCACAGACCCAAAACAATGACTGCAGGTCTCTCCACAGATGGTGCCTGACCTGATGAGTATTTCTGTTTATATTTCAGACTTCCAGCATCTTCAATATTTTGCTTTTGTGTAAATAAAGCCCAATCTCGCTAACCAGTGTATCAAATTTTGGTTGGCTTTAATAAATAATTAATAGAACAACATTATGTTGAATTGCACAGACACAATTAATATTTCACAAAAAAGTAAATGATCAAATTTCCAAAAATATGCAGACGCTGTTCATTTCATTAGCTGTCTCAATTTTCAGTGTAATACTTATCTCTTCCTTCCCTTGCCTTGTCCAACTACATGATGTTCGGAAACTTGGCAGTCATACCACCTTAGTTGGCACAAGAGATTCTTTTTAAAGAAGTGCTCTTTCAGTACTGACCTTATTTCCACACATAATACTAACGTTTAGTTACTGATTACATAAATACATAAATAGGTGATCTCCTTTGGATTTATGATACTGTGGTACCCAAATTCAAATAAACTTTCAAAAGGAAAAATCCTGTGACCTTTTCATAAATAATATTATCCCTCCATGTTTATGTGCCTCCCTATCTCAGTAAACTTCCTCAAGCCTTATGACAGTATAAGCTCCTCCAACTCCAGCCTGTTCCACATTGTCAATGTTAATCCCTCCACCACTGGCAGCTATGCCTCCAGATGCATAGGCTCCAAGCTGAGGAACTCTGTTCCTGAACCTCCCCATCTCTGTAGGTATCTCCTATCACTTGACTGTTCTTTAAAGCCTGCCTCATGTCCTGTGGCCTGGTGTCAAATTTCATTTGATGAGCTCCTGTTAAGTGTGTTGGATGTTTTATTAAAGATGCAATGTAAATGCAGGTTAGTGGACCATAATATGGTAGTAGCCATAACAAGAATGTAATTGACAAAACTGATAATTGCTCATTTCCACACATCCTGAGCTGGAAGTGGAAGCATGAATGTTTCTGTCATCAAAGGCAACCTGCTTCTCCACAAGTTGAGCTGTTGCACTCCTCTTGTGTGGTATTTGCAATTCTTGTCCAGAGAAAGAGAGATTAAACTTGACTACTGAACCCAATATGAATAAAAACAGAAGATTCAACTACAGATTTGGACTGCACTTTGGCTACTATGAACAGTTCTGGTCTCCTAAAAATGGTTAGTGGCACTGGTACCAGCATTGAGAGATGATACCAATCAGCAAAATCTGAAAAGGTTGGTCTGTTAGAAAAAAAGACTGAAGTGTGACCTGACAGAGCTGCTGAAAGTTACAAAAGGATTTGATAATGTAGACACAGAAATCATTTCTTCACTTATGATGAGACTAGAATGAAGGCATAAATTAAAATATAGTTGCTGATTAATCCAATAGAGGAGTCTGGATAAAATGCTTCATGTTGAGAGTTAAAAATTCCACAACACCAGGTTATAGTCCAACAGGTTTAATTGGAAGCACTAGCTTTCGGAGCGCTGCTCCTTCATCAGGTGGTTATGGCTCCTGATGAAGGAGCAGCACTCTGAAAGCTATTGCTTTCAATTAAACCTGTTGGACTATAACCTAGTGTTGTGTGATTTTTAACATGGTACACCCCAATCCAAAACTGGCATCTCCAAATCGCCTAAAGAGAGCTTAGAAGGTGGAACTCGCTACCTTGGGGAATAGTTGTGAAAAATAAACAAATGTATAAGCACATGAAGGTGAAAAGAATAGAAGGATATGACAACAGGGTTAGATGAAAAGAGGCTTGTGTGGAACATGAACACCAACATGGATCTGTTAGGCCGAATGGCCTGCTGCGTCGTCGTAAATATTTTTGAAATACTAATACTGGAGATAGACTGTGTCATGCACAGATTTAAATTGTAATGATGACAAATAAAGGAAACTGTTCCCATTGAAGATAGATTCAAATTCCTTTCTCCCTTTGAAACCAACAACTAATGCTGGAATATGGCTCCAGTGTCATGGGCCATCTTCTTAACTGTTCATTAATGGCCAACTCCCAGAAAAGGTCCAAATAGCAAGGCCTGAATTTTCACAGACAGTCAGAACATTTCGAGGCTCCACAAGTCTGACATTGGAAAAAACCTCCCAGAAGTGGGGATTTTTGTTCCAGGATGACAGGGTCACTGGGAGTCAGGCTGGGTGACTCCAAACCATGAATGGAGGATGACGGTTGCAGAAGCAGGCTGGACAGACCTTTTGCATACAGCAGCGTACTACTAAAGCTTCAAAGTAAAACATAGAACAACCTGTACCCCCTCACACCACTTCACCTCAACCCAGCTATATGTACCCACTCCAACTCTGTGAATGTACTGATATCACCAGGATCGAAGCAGTTCAAGAATATATGTTTGAAACATTATGCACCAAAACCACTTCAAAGGGTCTTTAGGCCCTCCATAGCAACCTATATCTCTATTCCTAATGCCATGCCCAAAGAACTTCTGTCAAATTTGTGCCACCTCGCACCAACCCATGCCACATAACCACCTCCCTTACATCCTCTATGCTAATATGCCTAATGACTGATCTCTGGGCCCATGCAATGATTGAATAAAATACATCTCAGAGTGTACATTTCAAACTTTGTTATAATAGAAAAATGCTCTCTTTCATAAAAATGCACTTACCACATTTACATTTCTTCAATTACATAATGATTTACAACAAACATTTCGGCAAAATACACAGTATATTTTAAAAACAAGCATGGAATTCATAGCCTCATTTCAAAAAGATTATAACCATTTGTAGATGTGGAACCTGTGAAATAGCAGGCTCCCTGTGCTATTATAATGGATGGTTGCGCACCACTAATACAGTAATTGTTGCCATCAGGTTAGTCTCACACACTGAAATAGCAAGCAATTTCAACAAAAACAAGAACTCCAGATATTATTTTTCAAAGATTTAAGGGGCAGGACTTTTAAAAGCCTTGCCTGCTTGACAGCTCCCTTTAACAGGTGCTTTTGACATTCCTCTTTACACTTTTGACATGAGTTTTTATAGTTCTCATGACTTTCATATCTTCAATCACTTTATGCATATGTTTGCACATTCATGCCTAGTATTAACAATCCAACGGGCATCTGGCCTCCCTCAAAGATGTCCCAGGTCCATATTCAAAGGGATATAGTATCTTATCTCTTCAAATGACATCCAAACAAATGCACAAAGTTCAGGCATGCTCCTGTCAGGTCTAGTCTGTGCACTATATGTTTCAGACAGCTAGGTCACCAAAATTGGCATAGGTGGATAGGTGAAAGTGAGGACTGCAGATGCTGGAGATCAGAGCTGAAAATGTGTTGCTGGAAAAGCGCAGCAGGTCAGGCAGCATCCAAGGAGCAGGAGAATCGACGTTTCGGGCATGAGCTCTGCTTCAGGGCCCATTCCTGAAGAAGGGCTCATGCCCGAAATGTCGATTCTCCTGCTCCTTGGATGCTGCCTGACCTGCTGCGCTTTTCCAGCAACACATTTTCAGCATAGATTGATAGGCAGCTGGTTCCATGAAACAGACTTTCCAGAAATGTGGCCTGTACTCATCCCTGGCCCAAACAAAATGGTACTTTTTGTGTTAGAGGGTGGGACTATTTTTGCCACATTAATGTTGGAAATTTGGATCCCTCCAAAACTGAATTTTCCTCGTATTAATGGTGTAGCATTTAATTGCTTGCAGTAATTAGTTTTCCAAATTTCTAACATTTGAAAACAAAAGGAAAGCTCACAAGAATCACCGGGGTTGTGATGCTCTATTCACTTTATGTCTATGATTTATCTGGTACCACATGTACCCTAAGTCAATGTACTGACAGGAAAAATAACAAATCTTTGTTCTTAGAAAGAATGGTAAACTCACCCTCAGACGAAAGTGGGCAAGGGTGGTAATGGTTATTCTGGCGTCATGACTGGCTGCCTGTATTCATTGGACCATGGTTCATTCAGGTGATGGACCATAGATTGCCAGCCTCCAAAACATGGGAAGATAGGAAGTAAGTTAGAGAGACAGGGGCTGCAAGGGAATGAGCCACCACATTTTTGGGAGAAGGCCAAAGGTTCAAGAGAAGAACAAAGGCTTACCATTTTACAAAATGGTTTCAGAATTGGTAAAACATTCTCATCTATCATAGGTCATATATTTTCTTTGTCTAATTAGTTAATATATCATACCTAAGCTGCTGTTTTTTAACAAACTCAATAAATTGCCTGAAAATTTCTTATAAATGGTTGACTGTCTATATGAGGTAACTATGACCACAAACCCCCAAAATATAAGAGACTGTCTATTGTGGTGAAAATCCAGGCCTAAGTGCCAGCAAGCAACTTGATGGGCAGAATTCAAGTTGAAACATGGTTTGTGATTGCACAAGATGTCCAAATACACGCACTTTCCAGTTGAAGGTACTGGGTGGCTCTTGGTAGTGGAAACCCTGGCTGTTTTTTCTGCCTCCCTAGTCTCAGGATATAAAAGCTAGTCACTCTGATATTGCTACTGATATCAGTAAGCTCAGGGATCCCATTACAGTTTTGATTTCAGTCTCTCTGATTATGAATCTCAGTTGTAGAAGGAAAACTTTTACCCTTGTTTTTTAGATTAGATTACTTACAGTGAGGAAACAGGCCCTTCAGCCCAACAAGTCCACACCGACCCGCCGAAGCACAACCCACCCAGACTCCTTCACCTAACACTACGGGCAATTTAGTATGGCCAATTCACCTAACCCGTACATTTTTGGACTGTGGGAGGAAACCAGAACATCCGGAGGAAACCCACGCAGACACGGGGAGAATGTGCAAACTCCACACAGTCAGTCGCCTGAGGCGGGAATTGAACCTGGGTCTTTGGCGCTGTGAGGCAACAGTGCTAACCACTGTGCCACCGTGCCACCCACATATCGAATGATTTGTACATGTATCTATTGAAAGAAAGTATCACGTTTTTGCAGTTGATAAACAAATGCTTGAATATTCAATACAGCAATTCTTTTCAGAAAAAACAGAAATGTAGCAACAATCTGACTTACTCAGTACCTCTACTCAGTGAACAATTATATTAATCTCAGGTTATTTTTCAAGAAAATAATCTTTCCACTGTTTATATTAAAAATACATTCATGCTAATTTGTTTTGGTCAAAGTTGCTTCAGGAAGTCACAGATTCAAACAAATTATATGTTTGTACAGTCATTGAAGGATACAAACATTCATAATTCCATTAAACAAGAAACTGTATGCTTGTCAGTGTCAATTAAAGGGGAAAAGCTCTCCCGTCTGGGCAAGATTTTAATGGAATTTAAAACATCTGACAGGGCAATTTTGTTTAGATCATACACAATGAGGAGTAAGATCAAACCAATGCTCTCATTACGAGCAATATTTGAGGGATAGCAGCTGATAACCCAGAGACACTGCCCGTCATATAAAATGGAAGTAAAATGAGATCTTCAGAGTTTACCGGCAGAGGTGATGTTTAAAATAGTTAACAGCATCGGTCCCAGAAAAAAGAGTGGAGTAATATAATGTAACAGATTAACGTAATGTTCTTTGGGACAGTAAAGCTTACAGCCATCAAATTCCGAGTGACCAGCTCAAATGTGACAGAGAGAAGAGAATTCTGAAAACTGTGCAATTGCTCCTATAGTACAGCCTGTAGAAACCTAAAAATACTGCATACCTTTCCATGAGTTCCAGCTGCCCTGCAGTACTTTGGCCAATTGGTTATTCTTCACAGACGAGCTACAAAAACAAGCATGAGTAAGCTTCTTGATAATGGACGGGGGGGGGGGGGGGGAGGGGTTTGCAGCAGTGTGGAACGGATGAGGATGTAGGACAATCATTCCTGAAATTGATCTTGATGTTCACATCTTCACTTTTTTTCTCACAGGGATCACCAAATACTTACAAGGGAAAGAAAACCCTGAATTCTTTCACCCACATCGAACGCAGGGGACTGAGGCCAATTTTAGTTTTGACCAGGGGCCTTGGTTGGGACCATACTACTATATAAATACCAGGAGCAATGTTGCAGTTACTGTGAGAAGAATTTACGATAATTACTTATGTGTAAAATCAATTCAACGAAGAGTTACATAATGGAGGTACAGTGAGAAGTATTAATTTCTTGCCATTGTAGCTCTTTAGCAGTGATGGTTTTAAGGGTGTCTACATGAGGCCTAAAATGCTCAGAATTCTGTGTACAGTACTTCCTCCAGAAGCACAGACTTTATCCAGCAACCAGTGTTGTATTATGCACAATTATATTTTATGCTGCACAATTGTATCTCAACAAAGCAAAGCAGTTGGATTTCTTGGGTTACTATGTGATGACAGCTATAAGCTATAATTAAACTGCAGTTGAATAATGTCCTATTAGTGTAATAATAGTTGCAATAGGTTCTACAGAGACCTTCAGTCTGGAAACACAATATTATTTTATAGCTATTAGATGCAGGTAACTACTGACGCTAAAATAAGAAATAACTACTGTATATTTTAAAAGAAAACAGTTGACATGCCACTCTAAATAACAGTGGCTTTTGAAACACTGCAGCATTTTTAAAATTGCTGCAGTTACTTGATTAAAATTACATGGAAAATGATATGAAGTTTTGTAAAGCTACGCAGTCGGAAAATATTTTAAACTGACATATAACTGAAAACACTTTCCTTCTCCCTTAAACAATGCAGCATCACTGGGGGAGAAAATTACAGCAATGTTCTTTAAATATCCAGTCTACTTGGATCAAGAAACATGATACGTTTTCTTAAAATGTTCCATGGTGTGATATGGTAACAATTAGTGGGTTGGGGTCAGTTTTCTGAGTTCAGGTACTTTCTCAACACTCAGATGCAGAATTTAATTCGAGTAAGTTATTTTATGAACCTCAGGACACATATACATTGTAAATGCAGAAGCAGTAGCGTCTTCAAACAGCTTTTTATAGAAATATGCAAATTACCACTGGAAAACTCAATCAAGAGGTAAATTCAAGAGGCATACACAAATTGATTTGAAGGACAAAGTGGCCGTCTTTCTCCCTTTTCAAGTGTTAATGTAAAGATTGATTCCTCTGAATGCTGTGATTAGATATGCATTCTCATTACACAGCTGCAGGACTTGGAAGTGCTGTTCCAAGATAAAACCACACTGTTTCACTTCAGTCCTAAACCCAATCCCTGTCTGTACTCCGAGTTCACCTCCAGCTGCTTCACACTAAGCCCCTTGTTTATATCAGTGCTGTAATTAAGCCCAGGCCAAAGAGGGAAATCCCAAAGAGGGTGGCAAAAGTGCATGGCTGTGAATTGAATTTCAGACCCTTCTTTCAGTGGTCACTTCAGGACATCCCAGAAAGTTGAGTTACTTTACAAACTTACCACAAACTTTAACTCACCTGCAGTTATTCCCACTGTTAGAGGCTTGCACACATCCTCTATGAGCTTTCACAATGAAATGTAGGATTAGTAAAGTTAATCTAAATTGGTGAGGTGGTACATTTAGATTAGATTAGATTAGTATCCCTACAGTGTGGAAACAGGCCCTTTGGCCCAACTAGTCCACATTGACCCTCTGAAGAGAAACCCACCCAGACCCATTGCACTACATTTACCCCTGACTAATGCACCTGACCCTGTGGGCAATTTAGCGTGGCAAATTCACACCTGACCTGCACAACGTTTGGAATATGGGAGGAAACACACGCAGACAAGGGAAGAATGTGCAAACTCCACACAGTCGCCCAAGGCCTGAATCGAACCCAGGTCCCGGGCACTGTGAGCCAGCGGTGCTAACCACTGAGCCACTGTGCCACCCCCATAAAAGGTAAACCGATAAAAGGTAGTAAATTTGTCAGAAATCAGATCAAGCTTTTATTAGAAATATTCCACCTACACATACACAAACAAATTGCATTGAGTACTTTTTTCATGTCTTAGAAAAGTCAAGAGCTGATGCTCATTTTGATAATGTTCTTAAAAAGACACTTTAGCTATCCAGTACACAAAATTACAGTAACAAGTGCTTCTCAGCGTTCAATACTTTATTCCAATAATAACATGCATATTTTAATGTCTCTTGTATTAAATTTGGGTTAGTTAGTATGGTACTAATATATCAAAACATTGGTGTCTTCAGTATATTTTAAATATTCAGAGTTGGACACCTACATATTAAGCGATAACTGGATGTGTTTGTAATGTTCACAAATCTGATTTTAGTGCACGGGCTAAATGAAAAAATTGGTCATGGAGGTCAAACAGACTAATTCATAGAATCTTGACTAATTCAATCACAGCTGGCTCCTCTTTATACAACGCATTCTCCCACATTCTGCCAAAATGGAATTTGATTCATAAAGTTGCAACCACATTATTATAATATATATCTTACTCTCCTCTATAAAACTTATAACTGATATGAAAATTCCCTTCAGATATTAGTAAATGCTTGAGATTTAAAAATACGAAGCTTTTGTTAATGTCTATAATTATCCAATGACACCACAATATGAACTTTAATAAGCAGATTAATTTCCAACTGCCCAATATCTTCATTACTGGCAAATCATGAACTTTTAAGTTGAAATACAACCAAAGTTTTAATTCCTCATAGTCTGGTGCAAAATGTAATCATAAGCCCAATTGAGGATAGCTGATGCAGGGAGGAGCAATTTTTGCCAAGGTTGGGATTAAGACACATAATTGAAACTAAAATAGTAGTTGATTAATTCAAAATATCATCACTGAGGTTAAGCTTATAGTAACCCTAATCTCATTACAGACATGATGATTGAATTAATCATGGATCAGAGCTGAAGGATTTAGGGCTGTGGAGCAAATATAGAGTCGTGTATATTCTTTCCAAATCTTGCTTCTCTCCTATATCAATACCTTTCCAGGGAAGGTTTGAGATCATGCTCCTAATGAAAATGTTGATTCTTTTGTGTAATGAGATGCATCTTGGCTTATTTTAAACAGTTTCACTGAAAAGATGTGCAATTGATAACATTTTCTGTTTAGTAATGAAAGGTTACACTTCCATTTATACATATTCAATAAGCTAACCAAAAGCGAATTAATTGGCCGTTTACGTCTTCAGGGAAATACCTTGCCCCAGTAAATCATCTCTTTCCCCATCACCCTCAAACTACTTGAGAAGGCAGCCAATGATATGACTGCCAGTCTCAGATGTAAGAGGGGACTCAGTGCTTCAGGCAGGAATTCCTGTTCTTGTAACAAATCAGATATCAAGCATTGGCTACAGCTGGGACTGACAATGAGAGTATTATCTGGAAGTGATTGACAGCATTTTCCAACCAGATCCCTAAAGGTGATAAATCAAAGCTAACAGATTTACTGTTGTAGAGTTAAAAAATTGCAAACAGTAAGAATTCCTAGTTTATGTTATTGCTGTCTAAAAATACTTACTGAAAGTGTGTCTGAGAAATACTTATAAAAGCAGTTCCCCTGGCTTCAAATTTTTACATTTCCAAGATCTAAGTAAATCTGAATCCATCTCGTTGTCTTTTGAAAGCTAGAAGGAGAGCAAAACTCCACATTATTCTTGCTTTTCTACCTCAGACTGAAAGCCAAATAAAAATGATTCAGAATGATTTGTAAATTTATTTTCATAATTTTCATCCCAGTTTGCTTCAATATAACCAACAGGTTATCTAATACTAAACTGAATGTGGCACAGGGGAGCCTATAATGTTACTGAATCAATGATGCAAACTTGTCATGCTTCCCAGCTGATTTAGCCCTGTCTCAGTCTGTTCAACAGGCATTTATTGATGTACTAGAGAGGGCCCAGAAAACAATGACAAGACTGATTCCAAGACCTTGATTTTGAACTTAACAAAACATGACAGATATTGATTTGTTTCTTTTATACACTCTTAGCTACCTTCTCCTCAGGCAAAAGTGAGGACTGCAGATGCTGGAAATCAGAGTCTAGATTAGAGTTGTGCTGGAAAAGTTCCTCATTCCTGAAGGGCTCATGCCTGAAACGTCGATTCTCCTGCTCCTTGGATGCTGCCTGACCTGCTGCGCTTTTCCAGCAACACATTTTCAGCTCTGATTTCCAGCATCTGCAGTCCTCACTTTCTCCTGGAAAAGCACAGGTCAGGCAGCATCCGAGGAGCAAGAAAATCGACATTTCAGGCAAAAGCCCTTCATCAGGAATGAAGGTAGAGAGCCTCTGGGGTAGAGAGGTGAAACGGGAGGGGGCTGGGGCTGGAGAGAAGGTAACAAAGAGTACAGTTGGGTGGATGAAAGTGGGGATGAAGGTGATAGATCAGAGAGGAGGGTGGAGTGGATAGGTGAGAAGGAAGATTGGCAGGTAGGACAGGTCATGAGGATGGTGCTGAGCTGGAAGGTTGGAACTGGGGTAAAGTAGGGGGAGGGGAAATGAGGAAACTGGTGAAGTCCACATTGACGCCCGAGGCGGAAGGTGAAGCGTTCTTCCTCCAGGTATCGGGTGGTGAAGGAGTGGCAGTAGAGGAGGCCTAGGACCTGCAACGTCCTCAGCAGAGTGGGAGGTGTAGTTGAAATGTTGGGCCATGGGGCGGTGTGATTGATTGGTGTGAATGCCCCGGAGATCTACCTTCTCCCCAGCCTCACCCTCCTCCCATTTATCTCTCCACACCGGAGGCTCCCTGCCTCATTCCTGATGAAGGGCTTTTGCCCGAAACTTTGATTTTCCTGCTCCTCGGATGCTGCCTGACCTGCTGTGCTTTTCCAGCATCACTCTAACCTTGTTTCTTTTTATATCTTTTAAAAGGAAAGGCACCCTAATTCAAGATTTTAGCATTGACAATGTTAGATGTACTAAACCTTAACTTGGAATGTAATAGAATTAGCAGACATAGAGTCAAATTAATCAATCTCCAAAAAAAGAGATAGAAAGGAAGGATTGATAATTTTATGTAGTGCTGTATCAAGCAGGAAGCTCTGATTATCAGCCTTTCCCTTCCTTAGGTAACTTAGTAGAGGTGGGGTTGCATGAAAATAAGTAAGTTCAAAAACATGGAGACAGTAAGAACTGCAGATGCTGGAAGCCAGAGTCAACAGACATGGAGCTGGAGAAGCACAGCAGGTCAGACAGCATTGGAGGAGCAAGAAAGTCAACTTTTTGGGCCGAGACCCTTCATCAGGACATTATTGTTAAAAACATTATTTTCATCTTCAGTGTGTCCCAAATCTAAAATAAGTGTAGGTACTCTTACCCATTGCTTCTGGACATGCCACAGGCTCCGTGTTTATTGGAGTGCTGTGGCGGGAGAGATAGGGAGGGTATTGAGGACTGAAGTCAAAGTAGACCCGATATCTCTCCTCTTAGGTCTACCGAATTTACCATCTTTAGACGGGTATGGGAAGAAGTTATTTAATATTCTTGCACACTGTGCACGGAAGAATATTGGACTTCCCTTGGACTTTTCCACAAACATGGTGCACCACACAACAGACAATTTTTATAAGACATGGCAGCCCTGTTTAAGTTATTTGGATATGGATTTATCAGTTATCTTAAATAGGGTGTTTGTTTAAGCAGGATGATTAGATTTGTCAAGTCCTGGGTCCTGGAGGGCTCCCTCGAGTTAATACGGGTATGTAGACAATGCTCCCGTTCCTTTGTTTGGGAGCCATGTGCCGAGCATTGCTGTTCTGTATTTTGTGGGGTTTTTTTTGTTTTTTTTTGCTTTTCTTTCTTTTTTGGTGTTGCTTTGCATAGTGTTAGGGTTTGCTTTGTATTACAGGGTAGGTTAGTAATTAGTAGATAGCAGTTGTATTGTAATTTGTGGGATTTTTTTCTTTTTATTATACTGATATTTGTGATTGATTGTTTTTACAATAATTTTATATGTTTGTAAAGTTAAAAAAATTGCTAATAAATATATTTACAAAAAAAATATTATTTTACCATGTTTGATATCTCAGGTCTATGCATTAGCGCATTGTAATTCACCTTACAGTGGGAAATACACACTAGGCAAGGTGACTTGGATTGACAAGTTGTCACATTTGCGTGCATATTAAAATAACTGGTGTCAATTTTGCTTCTTAGAAAAGTTGCACATGGTTTTGTACCTCAAACAAATTCCAAATTTTCCAAAACTTCAATGAGATAACATGTTGGTCAGCTTCTAGTTTCTCAGTGTCAACAGCAAGAAAAGTGGAAATAGCAATAAAATGGAATTTTAAGAAAAAGTTAATGAGAAAGACAAGTTGTAATGTGTTCACGAAAATGCACAAATGCAATTCAAGACAATGCAGGTTATTAGAAAAGAATTTCGTTTACTTATAGAGTAATTTTATTTTTTTAAGCACAATGTTTTTCCTATTTTAAAAATCAAACAATTCCAAAAAAAATTGTGTTTACTTACTGCCTATAACATTCACAAAATCCAAAAGCTAATTCACTGGATCATTATGAAGCAAAACCTCATCAGGCAATATTAAGTCAAAAGCTTGGTCAAAGAGATAGGTTTTAAGGAACACTTCTAAAGAAGGAAAGAGAGGTCAAGAAATGGAGTAGGATTGAGAGAGATTTCTAGAAATTGGTATTCAAACAACTGATCTGTCATGGCACAATTAAAATTGGAGATATTTGAGAATTAAATGAGTGAAAAAAAATCCCAAGTTTTTGGGATGTATAAAGTCAACAAGAGATTTGAAAACCAAGATGAGAAATTTAAAAATTAAATATTGTTCAACTAGAAGTCATTGGATAGAATTTTCCCCAGACTCTGAACTATATCTGAACCACAGTTGGGAAAATGTGGTGAGAATGGTAAAATACTGATATTCAGAAAGAAATGTCGAATATTCCATCAAAAGATTTAAAGGCTAGATTAGAATCTCACTGGGAGTGGTGAAGAGCCAATTTGCTTGCATTTGCATCACTTAATTTCACTTAATTTGTATTCTTTTTGCTTTTTGTCCAGGAAGTGAAGAAAAACGAGAAGGTGACAACTCCTGAAAAGCAAGTCTGAGCAAGTACCTGACAGCTGCACCTCTTCTCTGGATTTCTATCATGACTAACGTTAGCAGGCATCTCAAGGCACACCCTATGGGAGTGACCACCCGCCCTTTTGTCCATGTAGGTTGACACCAGCAAATCATGTTTCAACTCATCATCATGATAGATATGGGACTCTCCTATGATCCAGTTCAGCACTTCAATGCAGTACTTCGGTGCTCATGGAGATATTTCATTGCAGCCAGGCCACTTTCAACACAGGATCAGGGTGCATTAGCATATGGTGCATCTCAAGGCTCCGAGATTGCACTCACTTTGCATTTGAGTGCTCACAGCATTTCTGCCTTGCCTTGCCTTTTAGTGCAGATAGATTGCCAGGCAACTCAGTGTTTGGTTGCAATGACTGAACAAGAGGATATTGTCAGTTGGGGATTAGTCCATTGCTAGGCAAAAGTGAGGACTGCAGATGCTGGAAACTAGAGTTTGGATCAGAGTGGTGCTGGAAAAGCACAGCAGGCTAGGCAGCATCCGAGGAGCAAGAAAATCGACGTTTCGGGCAAATAGGGCTTTTTCCTGCTCCTCGGATGCTGCCTGACTTGCTGCGCTTTTCCAGCACCTCTCTGATCTAAATGTTAGTCCATTGCCAGTCAGAATAGTTGGTGAGGTGCCCTGAGTGAATCAGTAGGAAGCACAGAGAGCAGGAAGAATTAGTTATTTTGAGGGATGAAATATGTGAGAGTCTTTAAGGCAAGTTGCAGCATGCAATATTGAAAGTAATAGACCATGAGGCTTGATGGGAGTTGGGTGTAACAGCAGAGAAAGTGAGTGGAAGAGTAGGCAGTGGCACTTAGAATGGGTAGCACTTAATGTCATTAACTCTTTTGTAGCATTGCTGCACAAATTCCCAAATCATGGACAGCGCACTGACCAAAGTGGCTACTTCAGATCAGACAGGAAGCATTTGAAGTGGTGTGCAACTTGGACTTAATGATGGCGCTCACAGGTGCATGCTGTCAGGTCCTGGCAAGCATTTTGCCACTGCTGAGCACAAGACAGCATGAGAGTGGCACCAGGGAGGTGTGGTGCATGCTTAATAAGGTGAGCAATGTAAAATTGCATGAGAAAACATGTTAAGGTGCACCAAGGAAAATTCTCCATGAAATTCAATGTAATTAACAGCTGGCTGATTTTGGGGAGAGTTCAGTTCACTCTTTCATCTACACTTTTCATTTTGTTTTTGGATCATCTATTTAAACAAGGTGTTATTGCATCATGAGTTATGACTAGGAAATTATATAGCTCTATTTCTGGAGGAATTTGAATTGAAGATGAATGGTATTCATTCAGAAGAGCAAATTAAAATGCTCGGGCTTTGGAAGAACTGAATTGGTTATAATTTTCTGTCAAAGTAATGGTGAGGCTAATGCAGTCATAGTTACTCGTGTGCAGACGCTATACCAGCTTCAGATGAAGGTGATTAAATACAGGAATCTAAAACTTGTCATCCAAATGGTTGGGTCTGTATATTGAAAAAACTACATCTTCCTGTCTGCTCACCATGGAATTGCATTTGAAGAATGTGAATTGGTTCTTGGAAAACTCAGAGGAGAAAGTGAGGTCTGCAGATGCTGGAGATCAGAGCTGGAAATGTGTTGCTGGAAAAGCGCAGCAGGTCAGGCAGCATCCAGGGAACAGGAGAATCGACGTTTCGGGCATAAGCCTGAAGAAGGGTTATGCCCAAAACGTCGATTCTCCTGTTCCCTGGATGCTGCCTGACCTGCTGCGCTTTTCCAGCAACACATTTCCAGCTCTTGGAAAACTCACCACAGAAAGTTGTCTTGTCCATTTTAGTTTAAGTACCTTCTTAGTTATGTCATAAGTGGTAATTACTGCAAAACAGCTTTTCTAACATTGAAAATCAATTGAAGATGTGGGTGTACTGTACTTTTACGAAAGTCAAAAGCTAGCAGAACTATCTGACAGCACCAAGTGTTCTGAACTAGATATAATGTAACTTTTGGTCCAGCAGCTCATGTAGCTGGTTGCCTCGAGACAAAAGCAAATTTGAATTAGGCCAATCAGTTTAAATTACACCCAAAAAAACCAAACTCCAATCAAATTGAATTTAGTATATTGACAATATTAAAAGCCAATGACATAATCCGATACTTTGGGGGTATAAGACCAGGAAAAATTGAACACTTGAGACAGAACTGCCAAAAGACCAACACATGTAGGCTGCTAGTAAGAACTCTCTGAGAGGTACCTGCTCGAGAAAGAGTTTGCACAGAGAAAGACATCAGCTCTGACCTGAAGAGCAAATCTACAGAGGAAGATATAAAAAGAAGATTCATTTGAGGATTGGCTGTCTGACAGAAGGCAGAAAGTTGGATAAAAGGTTCTTTTACGGAATGGCAGCTGGTGACAAATGGTGTCCCGCAGGGTTCAGTGTTGGGGCCTCAGCTATTCACTTTATAAATTAGTGATATGGATGAAGGGACTGGGGCATTCTGGTGAAGTTAGGCAGGTAGTTCTGAGGAGATCGGGAGGCTGCAGAAAGATTTAACTTTATTGCTGGAACAGCACAGCAGGTCAGGCAGCATCCAGGGAACAGGAGATTCGACGTTTCGGGCACAGGCCCTTCTTCAGGAATGAGCAGAGAGTGTTCAGCAGGAGAAGATAAAAGGTAGGGAGGAGGGACTTGGAGGAGGGGAGTTGGAAATGTGATAGGTGGAAAGAGGTCAAGGTGAGGGTGATAGGTCGGAGTAGTCCACTTCAACACACCACTGTGTTCCTACACCAACATTTCTGTCCCAGATCTGTTGCAGTGTTCCTTAACGCAAGTTCAAAGAACAACACTTCATTTTCCATCTTCTCCTGCTGAACACTCTCTGCTCATTCCTGAAGAAGGGCCTGTGCCCGAAACGTCGAATCTCCTGTTCCCTGGATGCTGCCTGACCTGCTGTGCTGTTCCAGCAATAAAGTTTCAACTTTGATCTCCAGCATCTGCAGACCTCACTTTCTCCCTGCAGAAAGATTTAGACAGTTTAGGAGAATGGTCCAAGAAATGGCTGATGAACTTCAATGTGAGCAAATGCGAAGTCTTGCACTTTGGAAAAAAGAATATAGGGACGGCCTATTTTCTAAACGGTGAGAAAATTCCTAAAACCAAAGTACAAAGGGTCTGGAATTCTAGTACAGGATTCGCAGAAGGTTGACTTGCAGGTTGAGTCAGTGATTAAGAAAGCAAATGTAATGTTGTCATTTATCTCAAGAGGGTTGGAATGTAAAAGCAGCGATGTGCTACTGAGACTTTATAAAGCTCTAGTTAGGCCCCATTTATAATACTGTGCCATGTTTTAGGCCCCACACTCAGAAAGGACATACTGGCACTGGGGCGTGTCCAGCGGAGATTCACACGGATGATCCCTGGAATGGTAGGCCTAACATACGATGAATGGCTGAGGATCCTGGGAGTGTACTCATTACAGTTTAGAAGGTTAAGGGGAGATCTAATAGGAACTTACAAGATAATGCGTGGCTTAGAAAGTGTGGAGGCTGGGAATTTGTTTCCATCAGCCAGGGATACTAGGACCCGTGGGCACAGCCTTAGAATTAGAGGGGGTCAATTTAAAATGAAAATGAGGAGACATTTCTTCAGCCAGAGAATGGTGGGCTTGTGGAATTCATTGCGAGGGAGTGCAGTGGAGACCAGGACGTTAAATGTCTTTGAGGCAGAGATTGATAAATTGTTAATCTCGCAGGGAATTAAGGGATACAGGGAAATTGTGGGTAAGTGGCGTTGAAATGCCCATCAGCCATGATTGAATGGAGGAGTGGACTCGATGGGCTGAATGGCCTTACTTCCACAGCTTTGTGTTAGGACAGCTGGCTGGTTTTGAAATTTGAATTTTTCAGTAAATCTTAATCGGGGATTTTATTGGACTAGTATTATAGAACAGTAAGTAAAATATAGCTTAGAGGACAGAGTTGTAAATAGTTGTTAAAAAGTATAATAGAGAATAATTAGCTAAGTCAATTTTTACTTTAAATAATTCTTGGCCTCTCAAATTTTCACAGATTACTGCATGGGATAAATCTTTCCTGTGTTGCTGGTTTAAATTAAGCAGGAGGGTTTACCCCGTGATGTAACAACATCAATGAAGCTTTTAAGAGCGCATATTCCATCCATATTCTAAGCGCCTAGATTTTAATTGATCTATGTTATTTTACAGGGCCTTGTCTGATTTTGCACTGTGTCGCCAGTGTACCACAGCTTGTTATGTTCTTGCCTCTGTTACTCGTGGAAGTTCATCTAATTCTCTGAATATTTAAACAGATTAAATAATTCTGGCTACAGTATTCAGCCTTGTCATACTTCTCTATTCATTTGAAACAGGACCAGCAGTTCCTCTTCCTGCATTAGCAGGATGTAATTTTGAGAAGATGAATGACATTTTATTGACAAGAGAAATGAAGCTTCTAACAGAAAAACACTCAGAACATGCTACATTCTATTAATTTCCTTGTATGTCTTAGAAATGTTGACAATAACTAAAAAATGTGAATGAAAATAGGGACCTTTTAAAAGTGGATGCGAAGATGTTTGGTCAAAATTCCATATCGTGACCATAAACAAATGAAAATACACCTGAAATTACAAGGGGAAAAATGCTCTTAAAAGTCACATCCAGTATTTTGCAAATTTGATCACAGCAGAAAAGCTGGAGATCTCCTTTCCATGGCAAAATGGAGGGCAGCAGAAAAAGGAGTTGACCTACCCATAGTTACATGATGGATGTCAGAAAGTGTTTGCAAATAAGCTACAGCGTGCGTGAAAATGGTGCAAGATGGATGAGCATGACATGACATGATTCCTAGCAGGAGTAGCAGTGGGAAGCAGCTGGAGTCTAATTCCTTCATATTTTAATTACTGTTTTGGAAATTTAAAATAAAATATGTGTAATCTTTTCAAAAATGTACTTTGCCTTTCTGTCTCTTTTTGTCTCCCTTCTCTTTAAGTGCCTGATTCTCATTTGAAATTACCCACTCTGATTTTCTTATCAGTCCTTTTGCTGTTAATTTCACAATCCTTCAATCCATTGGCTAATATGTTACTTGCCCTGTTCACTTAGATTCGAGGTGCCCAAATATTCCTCGCAGTGACATTGTCAGCTTTCATTAATGGTCACTTGTTTCTGCTGAATGGAAAATATAAACTGTCACAATGCTTTGACAGAACATACCTGCTTCACAAAATCGTCTGAATGGCTGAAACACTACTTTAGCATAACTTTAGTTATTCCTGCATATCATGTTTCGTACTCAAATTTTTACATTATGCCAAAGCACAGAATCACACAAATTATTGGTAAAGAATGTGTTTTGGTCAACTAAGTTTTAAAATATTTCTTTCACTAATGGTTCAAATTGCAATTTGGCTTCTGTGAACGAGCCAGTAAAATGGCAAAAGAAGTCATTAAGTAAGGACATCTATTCACAATTGTACACTCTTTCACTGTAACACATATGTCTTTTTACCGAGAGTAAATTGCAAAAGTATTATGTCCAGTTTTGATCGCCCTGTTATAGGTAGAATATTATTAAGCCAGAGAGGGTTCGGATAACATTTACCAGGATGTTGCTTGGTGTGGGAAGTTTATAAAGAAAGACTGTAAAGCTGGGATTTTTCGCATTGCAGCGTGGGAGATTGAGATATGACCTTAAAGAAGTTTATAAAATCATGAGGGGTATAGATAGGGTTAATAGTTGGTGCCTTTTCCCTAGGATGGGAGATTTAAAGATTGGGGGGCATATTTTTAAGGAGAGAGGAGACAGATCTAAAAAAGAAATGAGGGGCAAATTTTTAACACAGAGGGTGGTTCATGTGTGAAATGAACTTCCTGAGAAAGTGGTGGATGCGGGCACAGGTTACAATGTTTAAAAAACACTTCGATAAGTACGCAAGTAGAAAAGGTTTGGCAGGACATGGGCTAGGAGAAGGCAGGTTTGGAATTATGTTCACTATCAACGGATTAGACCGTAGGGTCTGTTTCCTTGCTGTATGACTGTATGACTATGACTATATGTTAAGACTACTCATTACATTTCTATACAGAAAATGTTGTCCACATCCTAAATAGAAGAGTCTTTTACAGGTCTGTTGATTCCAAGAAGATAGATAAACATGCTGATGATCACACCGTAGAATCAACAAGTATTAAAAATATTAATAGCACATGTCAAGGATTTGTTCTGAGAGCACTTTATATCCAATGTAAAATTTTTTTATTATGCAGGGCTCATCGATCTTTTGGAAATACAAATGCACTTATCTATAAACTATAGAAGGCAATTGTAGTATTGGGTATGTCAAACAGGCATTTGAAGAGCTTAAATATTTAATCTAAACATTTCTATATCATTATTTAACTTGCAAGATATTTTAGGAGCACATACTGGCCATATTCATTCATCTCGTATGATGAAGTCTGAGGCATATGGCAAAGGATAGATTTATTTTAAATCTGCCGAACATTAACTTTCCAAAATGCTTTCCAAATGTACTTTCAGACCCATATAGTACACTCAATTATGTTAAGCAAAAGCTTTGAAAATTAAACATTGCTATTCCCCTTAGTAGTAGTGGTTTCTTTGCATAATTGTTGGCTCTCAAAAGTATACCTAATTACGGTAAAGTCCATTGACAGAAATAAAGCACATTCTTCAAGTGATGTTTAAACATAGTCCAGGATCCAGTCTGAACATGAATGCCACCTTTATATTCCAGTTCTGCTGCTGTTACACCAGAAATATTAAGGACAAGCACTTTGCAAACTGAATGCTCCTGCTAAGGTAGTTAGTCATAAGTTTATGGTTCAGGTTTCAGCTGAGGGATACCTGTTGCACTGAATGATTATTATCCAGAATATTTTAATTTCAAACTGGGTACAACATGTATGCATAAAATGGATCTGATTTCTAATTTGCTATCATAGTACATTTCTGCCACAGAGCTTTCTTTTAAGAAAAGAATGAACATTAGGCAACTTGCAAATTGAAAGAAATTTTCTTTAATTGTTTTGTCAGAACATTTCAGTGTGCTGACTTTTTTCTAAAATATTCTTTTGTGGGATGTGAGCAAGGCCAGTTTTTGTTATAGACACTTAATTGTTCTCAAGAAAGTGACTGTGGGCTGCCTGTTTAAAGTACTGCAGTTCTTAGAGTGTAGATTCATCCACAGTGGTGTTAGGAGGGAGAACCAGGTTTTAAAGTCTGTAACTTTGAAAGAATTACACTATAGCTCCAATCCATGCTGAATGACTGAGGGGGAACATGAAGGTGAGGGGGTCCCCATGCATCTACTTCCCTTGTCCTACCAACTAGTAGAGGTCACAGGCGTGGCAAATGCTGTTGAAGGAGACCTGGCATGCAGTTGTACTGCATTTGTACGTAATACACACTGTTGACCTCCTGTCCAAGTGAAGGAGGAAGTGAAATTTTAAGGTGATAGCTGGGGTGCCATTCAGATGGACTGCTTTGTACTGGATGGCTTTCAGCTTCTTGAGCATTATTGGATTTGCACTCATCATAATCCTGACTTGTACCGTTGAATCTGAGTTTTTACACCACTGAAAGAGGTCCTTTCACCCTTCGTGTCCGTGTCAATCAACATCATTTATTCTAATCCCGTTTTCCAGCATTTGGTCCATATTCCTGCATGTATGACTTTTCAATTGTTCATCCAAATAATTCTTACCTGTCTCAAGGGTTCCTGACTTGACCACCCTTTTAGGTAGTGAGTTCCAGATACCTAGCATTCTCTGTGTGAAACATTTTACTCAAGTTCCCTCTACCTGAAAACTGTGCCCGCTGGTTAGTGACCCCTCTACTAAGAGGAAACATTTCTCCCTACCTACCTTGTCTGTGCTCCTCAGAACTTTGTACACCTCAATCACATCCTCCCTCAGCCTTCCCTGATCTAATAAAAACAACTCCAATCTATCTAGTCTCTCTTCCCAGCTGAATCACTCTAGACCAGACAACATCCTGACGAATCTCTTCTGCACTGTTTTGAGCACATTCACACATCTTCTCATCGTGTGGTCTGCCAGAACTGCACACTATTCCAGCTGTGGCTTAACTAACATTCGCTACTGCTCTATCTTAACCCTCTTGCATTTGATGCCTTTACTAACAAAGGCAAGTATCCCGTATGCTTTCTTAACCACCTTAACTGTCTGCCTGGTATCTGACCTGCCGCCTTCAAGGATCTATAGACATGCATACCAAAATTCCACTTATCCTCTGTGCTTCTTAGGTCCTACCATTCCATGTGTACTTCCTTCCCTGTTATTCTTCCTAAAATGCTACACCTTATATTTTCAGAATTAAATTCCATTTACCACTGTTCAGCCATTTCTCCTGTAGTCTAAGGCTTTTCTCCTTGTTGTTTACCACACCACCAATTTTCATGTCATCTGCAAATTTATTGATCATGGCTCCTGCATTCATGTCAAGTTCATTCTTGCGCAAAACAAACAAGCTGCCCTCCTACTGAACACAGGCTTTCAGTCACAAAAACACTCTTCAACCATCACCCTTTGCTCTCTGCCACTAAGCCAATTTTTGACCAATTTGCCCTAATTCCTATGAGTCTTTAGGAGCTGAAAATTCTCTGGCGCTTGTGTGGTACAAGTGTTATTTGCCATTTATCAGTCTAAGCCTTAATGCTGTCCAGTTCTTGCTGTTTCAGTATCTGTCAGTCAAGCACACTATGGTTCTGAGTATCATGCAATCATTAGTTAACATCCGCCCCTCTGACCTTACCTCCTATCCTTTTACCGTATTATGTACAGAAAACTATTGATGAAGCAGCTGAAGATAATTGGACCTAGGACACTAGCCGGAGGAACTTATAATCAGTGCAAACCACCTACCTCTGAGCCAGGAGACCTGGGTTCAAGTCCCATCGGTTCATAACATCCCTGAACAAGTTGATCAGAAAAAAGAGGAACTTGTGATGCAATGGTAATGACTCTACCTCTGAGCCCGGAGACATGGGTTCAAGTCCTAGTTGCTTGAGAGATGTGTAGTACCATTACGGGTACGTGCAATTTTGGAATTGTCTGCCCTACAAGATGGTGGAGGTAGTGTAAATGCATGTTTTTAAGACAGAAATGAATATATTCTTGTGAGGCAGGAGAATGAAGGATTATCATGGGTAGGTTCAAAACACCACCTGTGTTTTGGTGTTTAGCCTTGATCTTATTGAATGACTCAAGGATCTGAATGATCTCCTCCTATTCTTTGTTCACATATTTGCAACAACTATATGAAGACATACCTATGCAATTTTCTTTACAATCTGACAGATATCAGTGTGGTAGCTATACTGGCACAGCTAAGTCAGGGACACAGATGGTTTTTAAGCATAAGTTCTACAGATGGAGTGTAGCCTTTGCTGTTTCCAGCACTTTCATCAAACACGATATGACGTGGTGCAAACTGAACTGAACTGATTCAAGACTACCATTTGTGATGCCGGGGACCTCAGCAGGAGGCTGAGTTAGATCACCAATTCAGCAATTACAGCTGAAGATGGTTGCAAAATGCTTCAGCCTTATTTTTTGAATTGAGGTGATGGGCTACTCTATTGTTAAACAAACAACACATATGTTACCTCCTCCTCCAACTTGTAACTTAATTTCTCCATCACCGATCACAACTAGACCTGGCAGGACTATCTCATTGGTTGAGGACTTGCTTTGCCTGTCTTCCATATATTGCTTCAGTTGTTCAATATGTTCATGGTCCAGTGTTACAGCTTCACAAGATCAGCACCTTTAAGCATGCTCGAAGCAAGCTCTCCCACTCCTTGATATACCAATCTTGGTCCCCTGGCTTGGTGGTAATAGTAAAATGAGGAATATGCCATGCCAAGACTTGCAGATTGTGGTTGAGTGCAATTTTGCTCCTGTTGTTGGCCCACAGTACTTCATAGAATCTGGTTTAGAGCTGCTAGATCTGTTCTGAATCTAGTTCAATTAGCACATAAATGTAGCACACACAAACATATTGTTTTTGTCAATTAAGGTGGACACAGAACTTTAGATTTTTTTTTTTTAGATTACTTACAGTGTGGAAACAGGCCCTTCGGCCCAACAAGTCCACACCGACCCGCCGAAGCGCAACCCACCCATACCCCTACATTTACCCCTTATTACCTAACACTAAGGGCAATTTAGCATGGCCAATTCACCTAACCTGCACATCTTTGGACTGTGGGAGGAAACCGGAGCACCCGGAGGAAACCCACGCAGACACGGGGAGAACGTGCAAACTCCACACAGTCAGTCGCCTGAGTCGGGAATTGAACCCGGGTCTCTGGCGCTGTGAGGCAGCAGTGCTAACCACTGTGCCACCGTGCCGCACACTCATTACAAGTAATATTCCAATGAAGTGACTCATTGGAATGAATATTCCCAACGATACTTCAAAGGAACAACATCGTAAATGGAACAACTTTCAAACTCCAATTATCTGATGAAGCTTTTAGCAATTTCAACATCTTTCAAATTCCATATTTATGCCTCAATGGGTTAAGCAAGTCAGAAAATTCAAAACCTTCATTTCATGACCTGAGTCGAATTCTATGATCTCAATCAGAATAGCAGTTGGGTATTAAAAGTGCTCTCAGCACCGCTCAGTTAGAAAGGCATAAAATGAAAAAGCAAGATTCCTGGTTTTTACTTATGTCCAGTAAACAATGCTTAAAATGCAAATATGTAGACATTGGGAGTGGAAAATATTACTTTCCCAACAAGGATAATTGAGTGAAATCAAAGGAAAACATTGAATTTAAGCTAGCAATTTTCATTAATCTAATTCCATTCATAGTCATGAAAAATATAATTCAATCCGAATCAGCGTGCAATAATAATCTGTAGTACTTCTTGTTGAAGAGTCACTTCATTGGAATATTACTTGTAATGAGAAACTATGTGTGCAAAAGATGATCCCAAAATGTGAAGACATCATTATCTTGTGCTATAATCATGGCAATATCAAGGAATATATGATAATTAGGTGTGATTCTTTAACATATTTTATCTGTTCTGGCATTGCAAATTGGTCAAAATCCTACCTTTTTCTCCCTTAACAATTTGTATGGACTGAACTTTCCAGCAGGCAACAAATCCCTGGTATCATATCCAAATGAGACCACCCATAGTTGTTAGACTGCATGCCGACACAATCTTCCAGGAGATAGCCTAATACATGAGCACCATTAGCACTGTCCTCATAGTGTAGGCCAAACCAGAGAACCTGCAGCAATGTCAAACTGGCAGTCTACCATGAGAGATGGACTTTGCTGAATAGGCAGGCAAAGGGAAGGGTGCCTTAACACAAGGAGGCTGTAGTTATTGTGATGAGGTCAGCCAGGTGGACATGGAGGAATATGGGTTCCCTGATTGAGGTTGTTAATCTGGCCCAATCAGAGAGGCTTGGCGGACAGATACAAAGAGGAGAGTCAGAAGTTCTGTTCATTCTGAGAGCTGGCTCTGAGGATCAGTGTCAAGACTTTCCACATGTGTAAATAAAGGGTGACTTGGTGATGAGACATTGGCCTTTGTAGGGTTATTTCAGTGGCCTCAGTTGTCTGCATACAATTCATGAAATAAAAAGTGATACAAAAACAGAGCAAACATTGGGGTGGAGGAGGTATCCACTTTGCACTAGTGACAAAAAGGCTATTGCTGCACTCTGACATCAGTTCTGCCAGGCTGACTGAATTAAGCTGGTCACCTTTGACAGAGGTGGGGACCTCTACAATGTCTATAAAGTACCAAGGCGAAAGTGAGGACTGCAGATTAGAGTCGAGAGTGTGGTGCTGGAAAAGCAGGTCACGCAGCATCCGAGGAGTAGGAGAATCGACGTTTCGGGCAAAAGCCCTTCATCAGGATATGAAACTACCCAGTCTATCGCCGAATGCTCCCCTAAGTGGGACTGCTTGGTTTCCTCTCTTCATGCTACTCACAACGGCATTCCTTTACCCTCAGAATGAAGAACGTGTTACATAAAACAGTACAGCACAGAAACAGATCCTTCAAACCACTGTGTCTAGGCCAACCAATATGCTATTCTAAACTAATCCCATCTGCTAACATATAGTCCGTATCCCTCTATTTCCTGCCTGTTCACGCACCTAATGTGACACACAAAGCAGCAGGACCAGTGAACAATAAGAACAGGGCCTAAAAAATCAAGTAAATGAGTCAACATACATACTAAACTGTAAACAATACATGACTCAATAATATATAGTTTGTCACATTTTAATCAGGCAGAAAGGAAAATGGCAATTGCCCAAAAGTAAGAGAAACAAAACCATACTACTTTCTGTAAAATATAAAAGTCATTTAAAAATTGTATCACAAGAAAACATGGTAGTTTTTGTTGCAAAATAACGCATCAAAATGGCTAAGAAGAAATTCCTTTTCAATCAGAAACACTGGAAAACTACTAAATAAAGTGCAATAAAATGTAATTATTTGAGGCACATGCTGGTGAGGAAGAGAAGAAGAAAGAAGTGGAGAATGTTCCACAAAAGCCTATTCAAAAATAAATCTCTTGCCTTGAGCAATTGCAACCATAAACAGAAATGCTGGTGCGCTTGGGCTACTTCTCGTAGTAGAATAGAAATTTTACTAACCAACTTAAAACAACACTTTCCTTCAGTTTTATTTCTTTGATATTTTCTTTCACCTCTTTCTCCACAATAGGTGTTACTGCAAATTGTCACAAACAAAATGCACAAATATCTATGTGGATTTAACTGCGATGATGCTTCAAAATCTTGCATTCATTAAGTTGATACCCAATTGAAAGACCGATCTTCTCTGTATTTCTGGCTCAAAGATAGATGGTCCCATAGACTCAAGCGATTTAAGAGGAATTAGACAATTTTCTAGGACCAGCTCATTGAATTTATTGTTATTGTAAAATTATTATCGGGTTGCTTTTTTTCCCTCATTTGAAGTCAAATTCCATAAAATCAGTAAGAACTTGTTTGACTTGGTCCTCTTATCCTCCTCCTTGGGTGGGCAGATTAGCAAGGAGACTAGTTTCCAGCCCAGCCACTACCAGGCAGTTTGCTATTCTGCCTAGGCACATCTGGGCTTTATATCAGTCCTTTAATTAATCCTCAGTGAAAGCCAAGCTGTGACAGTTTGACTGGGTAGGCTCCAATTTCGGACAGGTCTTGATTTATTGCGGCTGAGTTTCAACTAACTTTGATTTATTTCAGCTTTGGGGAGGGAGCTTTAGCAGTAAACAGAAAGGCACCACAGGAGGCTGTGGACGTCAGCATAGGAAGCACCTCCAGATTCCACGGCTCAAATAAATGACCAAATAATAAACAATTCAGATTGCTGGTTTTAAACAGGTTTTCATGCCCAAGGACTGAAAATGCTAATGGATAAATGCAAGTTACACAGAATGGTTTAAACGATTTCAGATTTTATCCCTAAATGTCATTCAAGGAAGCTCATCATGGCTTATCTCCTGCAAAACAGTAAATCCCTGGACACTCATTAAGACTAATCATGACACTCATCTGCACCATGTTAGCCACAGGAAAGCAGACTGAGGTTTTCAGCTAAACCACTGTATTTGAAAAGGATGTTCCTCATTATCTTCCATTCCATCAAGGGTGGATCACCATTAATAAGGCTTTGCTCTTCAAACCTCTTTGAGTGATTAACTTGGGAGATACAACAAGCCTACTAAAAATGTTATGTCTATTCATTTTATAAAAAGACACTTGAGAATATTTGCCAATGCTGTCTACTATTATATACAAAACTGAATCTTTACACAGTTTTGTAAACTGAGAAACCACAACTTGGTTGTTGACTATGTGGCTAAATATGCTATTTATTTTTACCAACAACACACAGGAACTAATGTGTAAAGAACTATGCAAAGTAATTGCATTGCCACTCTGGCCTAAGGTGTATATAGGATTTTGATTGTTATCAAGATATTTCAGGCTATAGATAATATATCATTATGTCACATAAATCAAAGCATGTGATAATGAATGACCTTGTCCATGAGGACAAGACACAGTCAATGCTCTCTTGCTGATGTGATACTGGTATGTATTTCAAACAAAGTAATAAAGCAATTACTTGTTAGAAGTTTAAACACTTAACCACTTTAGAATGCCCAGAACACTCTGTGCTGATCTTTAAATGTCAGATCAACTGATTCATAAATCCAGAGTAAATCCAAACACACTTTACAGTAAGAGAGGTAATGATTTTCACAAAAACTATCAGAAAGTTTGTAAAAGCCAGTCCTGACATAGAGCAGACAGAATCACAAAGAGAGAGAGAAAATGCTTATCGGTCTCCTTCAGATAAAAGCTGTAAGAAATTCATGAACCTTCAAAAGCACATAAGGCACTGTCTGGGACAGAGGAAGTTAGACTTCTGGACAGACTAAGCAGATCTTTCTCAATATTACCTCAAGACCTATTTGCTGAATCAGAGGATCTTATTACTGCTCTGTCATGTTGTTAGAATAGAAATTATTCTGTGCATTTCAATAATATGATTAAAAATAGTTTCCCAGAGTACTTCATTTTGCAAAAGTCTGCAAATTGATATTCACTTTCCAAAAGATTAGCAAGCCTGTGTTAAACTCTATGAGCATTCTCACAATGAATACCCTTCATTTGGCCTTCCAGAATTTCCATCTTGTAAAATGATACTGCTACTTTAGGTACACATTTACATTTTGAAATCTCTCAATTAAAAATCCCATAAATCATATTATAGTCTGAACTGTTCACATTCTGCCGCTGTGTTCCAACATTCAATCTTGATGATAGGAATGTTTGAAGTTGAAACTTTCAAGTCTATTGGACCCACCACCCATCAACTGCGCAAGCTGCACGTCATCAAATGAATGGTTATTTATGAAATCAGTCAAATGTAGGTCAGATTACATAAAACTGATAATCTGTTTCACCTTTTGAAGAGAGTGTGAAAATATGATTATTGAGAATAAGTGCAATATAAAATACTGACTGTATTCCTCTCACATCACATAATATCATCACTCATTGTTTCCTTGATTGGGGGCTGGGAGGAACAGGAATACAGGTGGCATTGTGATAATGCTGCCAATTTGCCTACTAGAGTAACAGCCAAATTAACATTCAGGATCACTATATCTAAATCTTTAGTCAAATTTCTTTACTTGGAAAAACTTACTTGATATCTCCTCACCTTGTTCAACAAGTCATCACTCTGTTGTTTTATTAAAGAACAGTTTGTATCTCCATAGTTGCATACCCATAATGGGGAATATTTATCTCCTTTAGTTGTTGTCTTCTTAAAGTTAGCAATGTGGAACATAGCTGATGTGTTCGAGTAGATCAGCTCCCCTGTGGTTCATGTTGATATTCAATTCTCTACAGATTTCTAAAAGTACATGATTGTTAAGAATTGGGCTTTAAGACAGAGGTGAGGAGAAATCTTTTCTCTCAGAGTATTGTCAGAGTATGCAATTTTCTTTTACAGAAGGTACTAGATGTTATGTCTTTAAAGTTAGTCAAGTCTGAGTTAAATAGATTTTTGATAAAGAGAGGCAAAAATTATGGGGTGCAGACAGGAAAGTGGGACTGAGACAGCAATCAAATGACTTATGACCTAATTGAAAGGTGGAGCAAGCTCACATGGTCTAATGGCCTACATTTGGTCCTAAATCCTATGTTCCTATCAGTTGCTATGACAGAAGTATTACCAAATAAACACGTATTCAAATATCAAATAATCCTGCTGAGATTATCTGTAATTAATCACATCAAATATAAATGATAACCGACTTTCCAGTGAACCAAGTATTCAACATGCTGTAGGTTTATTCCAACAGAAATCAATTGCCTTCTGTGGGATAGGATACAAAGGGCATGTTCAATTCATTTAAAATAATGATTAAAATTAATTGCAAAATGTCATTGATCAGAAATATTTTCACCAGGATATAAGGGCCTGGATCTGTTTCTGTGCTGTCTTGATTCAATTTTCATGCAACTTTGCTTTATTCCAATTTACTGTAGTTGTTGACACAGAGGTGAATCTTTGAAGGAGCAAACAATTCCTCCAAAAAACAGAGTTTAGACAAGTTTTTAAACCACCCTGGTGACAATATATGTTTTAGCTTTATTTTTCCCAAATACATTTGGAAACGTTGCACACTTCAAACAGTGGCTTGTCTTTAATATCAGACCTGAATAATTAGATTAGAGTCTGCAAAGAGGTCAACAAGGCAATTTGAAGCGTGAAATTTTTTTAGGTTCTTTTATGCTTCTGTTTTTATAGATTTGCTTTAATAAATGTATTATTACATTTATTGGGTAAACATAAACTGGGTAAACCAACTGAGCATTCAAGCTGTGGAGGATTAGGAGCTGGAGTGTGTTAGGGATGATACTCGAGAGTAGTATGGTGAGAAACCAACCATAGGATATGCGATTTTAGATACAGTAAAATGTAGCAAAATAGGGCTATGTAACAATTATGTTGTTAGAGAACCTTTAGGGATGAATAAGCATATGATAGAATTTTACATATTTGAAGGTGAGGTAGTTCATTTTGAAGCAAGGACGCTAAATTTGAAGAAGGGAAATTATGAAGGTATGAGGCACAAAACAGCTGAGGTGGATTGGGAAAATACATTAAAAAGACATGATCGTACATAGGCAATGGATATTTTTTAAAGAATTATTTTGTGACTTAACAGCAACAATACATTCCTTCATTTGCAAAAATTCAAAAGTGGTCAGTCAACCATGGCAAACAAAGAAAGTTCAGGATTTCATATGTATAAAAGAAAAGACCTATAAAGTTTAGAATACAGCTAAGAGAGAACCAAGAAATTGATAATGGAAGTGTGAATAGAATATAAATGAAATCTAGCAAATAACTATAAAGGCTTCTATAGGTATGTAAGAAAACATTTTTGGCTAAACCATTGGTCTATTACAGGCAGAATCAGGAGAATTTACAACATGGAAAAGAGAAATAGCAAAGAAGCAAAATTATTATTTTGTGTCTGTTTTTACTGAAGATGCAAGATCTCCCAGAACTAGCGATCCAAGTGGCTTCACGGGATCAGAAGTTGAAGAATGTTAGCATTAGTAAGAAGGTTTTACTGGAGAATGGCAATCCCCAAGACCTGATTGTCTATATCTCAGAAAGTGTTGGAAGCGATGGCCACAGAGATAGTCGATGCATTGGTGAATGTCTTCTAAACATCTATGGATTCTGAAATGAACCTTGTAGGTTGGAGGGTTGCAAATGTCACCCACTATTTAGGAAAAGGGCAAGACAGGAATCAGGGAACTACAGACCTGTTAGTCTCCATCAGTATTAGGAAAAATGTTAGAATCTATTAACGAAAGGTGAACAAAGAACAGAGAATAGGAATAAATAGGTTATTCTTGAGTTTGGCTGCCTGTGACTGGCGAGGTATCACAAGAAGCAGTACTTTAGATCACAGCTGTACACATATGTAAGAAAAATTTGGTGGTGAGGATCAAATGTAGTATTTCTAAATTTGCAGATGATAGAAAGCTAAGTGGAAACATACATTGTGAAGAAGACTTAAAGTGGCTTCCGGAAGATTTGCACAGGCTTAGTGAATAGGCAAGACCATGGCAATAGTAATATAATGTGGAAAAATGTTAGGTTAACCACTTTAGGAGAAACAGATCGACATGGTATGAGATTGGAAAGTGTACAGAGGGACCTAATTGTCCTTCTTGATAAGTCACTGAAGGCTAACGTGAAGGTGCAGCAAGTTATTAGGAAGGCTAATGGAATGTTAGCCTTTATAGCAAGAAAGGTTGAGTACAGTAATAGTGAGGTCTTATTCAGTTGCATAGCTTGGGTTAGACTGTACATGGAGTAGTGTGTATAATATTGGTCTCCGCATCTCAGGAAAGTTATTATTACCAAAGAGGGAGTGCAGCAGAGGTTCACTAGACTTGTTTCCAGGATGATGGGACTGTCCTTTGATGACAGATTAGGCAAAATGGGTTTGTATTCTCTCGAACTTTGAAGAATGAGAGGTACTCTCATTGGAACTTAAAAAACACTGACAGGGATGGACAGGGTAGATGCAGGTTCGGAGGAAAGGTCGACTCGAAATGTCAACTCTGATTTCTCTCCACTGACACTGCCAGATCTGCTGAGTTTTTCCAGCAATTTCTATTTTTGCCTCAAATATAGGTAAGCTGCTTTCCCTGGATGAACAGTCTATAACCATAGCACACAAATTAACAATAAGTGAGATGCTCCTTAGATCCAACACAAGGAGATTTTCTTTACTCAGAGGACATATCGCTTTTACATTCTTGAGTTAACTCTTACTGCCTAATATCTACTATGCAATAGCACAACCTAGGGGATCTTACAATATGAACCAGATGTCATGCCTTTGTCACGTGTGTTAGTTGCACTTCTCCAGTCTTTTGATAGGAGGAATTGATGAACCCTCTGGTCAGATGAGGTCAGTGACAAACCAAGAAACTGGTTCATTTTACAGAAGTACTAATTCTATTTTTGTTTAAATGCCCGTGTAACATAACACAACAAAAACATTTTTAATAGAGAACAAAACATTCACTTGTGCCTTATTTGCTTTCAGGTTAGCTTCTGGCTGGGAAAATGTACTTAATTCCTGGTTCAGGTCAAGACTTGACTCCTTGCAGCCATTATTAACACAGATTGACCCTGGATATGGGTTTTTCTCTCCTTTGCATTAACTTTGACCTCAGGAAACAGAATTTCAGCAGACTGCCCTACAACTATTCCAGCTGAGGTCAAATTAAGCTTGACTTCTCAACCAGAACAGTCTAATGCAATTCAGACACAATTTGATTCACACCTAAATATAGATTTCGCTATGAATATTCAGAATTTCACACAAGGAGGATCAGAAAACTCCTGCCAACAGAATAGATGCCTGTTCAATAAATTCAGTTTGGTAGTTAATCTCAAATTGTCTTCTAAGATTTTGTTTAATAGTTGCCAAACAAAATGGATTTAAATCTTCAGTAGGTCTCACTTTGGACTACTAATTGTTGGTTGTTAAATCAATCTAGATCCCAAATCACCTACATCTGAAAACTCAAGTATTCAATCTAGGAGCAGAAGTGGCATTTTAAGTACACCCTGTGGGTTTGGGAAATTTTCCCAATTGAAAAATATAGCTGACTTCCTTTGTAAATAGCTTGGAATTTGTGCATGACCAGTAATTGCTGTTATCTAGAATAATATGCAGGTTATAAATAGTCTCTCCATATAAAAATATACCACATCAGCAAACTAGTCTAGTACAATGTTCTTTATTGTTCAATATGATACATAATTTGTAAAATTACTGCAGTTCTGCCACCTAACATCTAGGACTTGCTGAATCAAGCAGGTGAGTAACTGACAATACATTCAATGAATTGCAGATTTCCATCGATACAGATGTGCTAAACCACAGAGAACCGTATTGTCAGACCACTTGAATTCTAAGACCACCACCACACAACATCATGTACAGCTTCCCAACCTGACCACCTCCCACCCCTGTCAACTCTGTTTTTCTTAGTCTGATTTTAAGGGCCACCTGTGACACTCCAGCTGCACCAAGGGTGGTCTGAATAATACCATGCATATATTGAAAGACAGGAAGTCACTTGAGGCTGTCTTTAAGCAAACCCCATATTTAAGAATAAAATGTTAGGGAGGAGCTGAATGCTCTTTTCAAATAAAAGAGGACTGCCACACAGGTCCAATGTTTCAGCATGACCAAAATCTGAAACAAATACCATGTTAAGAATTTTCTTGACTTCAACACCTTAGTAACTGCTTACTGGATGGCAGCAATTCAGGATTTGCAAGTGGCATTCATACCAATTTTCAAGGCCATCACCTTTTTTTAATAATTGATATTATTACTAGTACAAACATTTGCATTTATAAAAGGTCCTCATCACTTTAATATATCTCTGGGCGCACCACACAATGAAGTACTTGCAACATATGTATTATTGCATGTTCATTCTGTAAGAATGGTTAAAAAGATTTAGTAGTGTCCAAGTCTCAGGAAACAAATTCTGAAAATAATCCCTAGGCAAACAAAGAAAGATACATAGGTAAAACACTACCCCGGAATTGTGGTGGTTGTTGATGGCAAACAGTAACATTCATCATCATTACTCTCCCAAGTGGACATTAAAGACTGCCTGGCATTATTGCAAAGAAGAGCAGGAGAGTTCTTCCCAGTTATGGGGGATACAGTGGTGAAGTTGTAATGTTACTAGACTACTAGGCCAGAAGACACTATTTCAAACCTCAACAAAGCAGCCAGTAAAACTTAAATTAAATTAGTAAATCTGGAATTAAAAGTGAATTTCAGTAAAGGTGACCAGAAAACCATTTTTAATTGCCACATAAAACCATCTGGTTCACTGATGTCCGTTTTAGATGGAAAGTTTACTGAACTTGCCTGATTTGGCCTTCATGTCATACCAGGCCCACAGCAATGTGGCTGACTCTAAAATGGTCTAGAAAGTCATTCAATTGTGTCAAACTAGCTTTTGAAGTCCACAACCACCTGATGAAGGAGCAGTGTCCGAAAGCACATAAACCTATTGGACTATAACTTGGTGTTGTGTGATTTTTAACTTTGTCCACCCCAGTCCAACACCAGCTCTTCCACAAGAGGTCCTGAGATGGACAGATTTTTAATCATGAAGGCAATCAGAAGTTATCAAGAAAACTAGAAAAGTGGAGTTAAGGACTATCAGTCTAGCCAGGGTCGAATTGAATGTTAAAGTTGACCTAAAGGGCTGGATGGCCTACTTTTACTCCTGGGCCTTATGATTTGTCCCACAAACTAGACAAACACAAAATTCTGGAACTCCTTCCCCAACAGCTCTGTGAGCGTACATACCACACACGGACTATTGCAGTTCGAGAAGGTGGCTCACCACCAACATTTCAAGGATAGTTCAGGACGGGCAGCAAATGCTGGCCTTGCCAGTGATGCCTGCATCCAGTGAACGAATTTAAAATGAGGTGTAACTACCATTTGAATTGCGATCTGAGTAATAATTTTGACTGAGTAAATGAAACGTTTTTGGAATATTGTTAAGTGTTTCCATAATAATTAATTAGTACATTTTAAAATGAGATCTTTAATTTTTAAAACATTTGTTGGTGATATTTCAGTTTCTAACTTTTATCACAAGTGTATGTTCCAATCTTTAATCCCCCCTGCAAAATCTTTAACAAGTGATTTGATTATTAATTCATTTCATTTCCCAGTTGGCTGTGAGAATTCTTTAATGAGATTGTTTCTTGGATCACAACAGCCAAGCCAACTTAACTTGCACCAGAGGAGAAAAAATGTCTTTGCTAAGTTGCGGTTCTATATATCAATCATAAAGAAACTGTATTAAGGAATGTTCATTTCATTTGCAGCATTTCAGAAATGATCTTTGATTAAAAAGTAAGAAAAGATTTTCTACAAAATATTCCTAATGCAGTGATTCAAGCCGAATGAGTTTGGAGCAAGAAAAAAACTCCCATGATTTATTAGCTTTCAATGTTACACACAGTGTTTGGTGGCAATTATTTTGGTTTCTTTCAACAGCTCACCATGAATCTGTTCAAATAATCACAATATTTGTTTCAGGCAAACAACAGGGGTGACTTGTAAGCCAACTGAGATGGGGACCACACTGAGTCCGGAGCTAAGGCTTAAACAACTTTTAATGACAAGACAGTACATTGGGACTATTTAACCTCTAACTTTATTACACTTCTGCTACGCTTTCAGATCTAAGGTTTCACTTGCAATTAATTGCTAAACCATTACTGTCTGTGACATGGGGGAGAAATAGGTTTTGGCCTCACAGCTGCTAACTGTTTATTTACTGATTTCAAAGATGGCATGAAAAGACATCATTCTCAAGATGTGAAAAATGCTATAAAGCCAAATCTAAATGATGGAGAATCCCAGAGGAGCTGCTCCCAAGGTGCATTCTGATTGCCTGACTTTCAGTTTCACACGTTTAACAGGCATAGGACTGCAAATTCCATAATGAATGGGTATGATTATTATGCTGTTCAACAACAGAAAAATGAATTCTAATTTTGACTAATTATATATGAGGCTAAGTTTAAACATTTATCAGGTGGAGAAAGTGAGGTCTGCAGATGCTGGAGATCAGAGCTGGAAATGTGTTGCTGGAAAAGCGCAGCAGGTCAGGCAGCATCCAGGGAACAGGAGAATCGACGTTTCGGGCATAAGC
>NC_057738.1:30331964-30382942 GCF_004010195.1 Chiloscyllium plagiosum
CCTTTGTGGTTGGAGGGTTCCTAGCCGGAAGATGAGGTGTTCTTCCTCCAACCGTCGTTTTGTTGTGGTCTGACGATGGAGGAGTCCAAAGACCTGCATATCCTTGGTGGAGTGGGAGGGGGAATTGAAATGTTGAGCCACAGGGTGGTTGGGTTGGTTGGTCCGGGTGTCCCATAGGTGTTCTCTGAAACGCTCCGCAAGTAGTCGGCCTGTCTCCCCAATATAGAGGAGGCCACATCGGGTGCAGAGGATGCAATAGATGATGTGTGTGGAGGTGCACGTGAATCTGTGGCGGATATGGAAGTTATCAGGTTGGCTTGATGATAGAACAGCAATGATGCCAGGTCTAAGCCATTATTGTAAAGCCCAAATGTTATTGAGGTATGAATGCAGTCAGAAATGTGGGGATGCCAAACAAACACATTGCTGCTTCTGACCCAAGTCAAGTGACAGAAAAACCGGATAGTTTCCAAGTGAAGATGCTTCGCCAGTCAGGCCATGGGGCTGTATTAGCACCTTTACTTGCAAATTTAAACAGGCACGTACCTGAAACAGTAATTGCTAGAGAAACTCAGCATGTCTAGCAGCATCTGTGGAGAGAAAGCGGAGTGAACATTTTGAATTCAAGGACCTTTCTTCAGAACTCTTAGGTGCTGCCAGACCTGCTGAGTTTCTCCAGCAATTTCTGTTTATGTTTCAGAACTTCAGTATTCACAGTTCTTTGGTTTATGCTGGCCACGTTGCACTCTCATTTATATCTGGAAGGTGTGTTAGGTAGGTCTTGAGCATTGAAAAGGCTGCTGTGGTTCCTCAACACTTGCTGAAATTCTTTTCCAATATTTTCCCCGCCACAACTTTTGAATATGAAGTTTGTGTCCGACTCCAATTAACTAGCTATGTGTAGTGGGTCAATATTGTGGAATTTGCTGACTAACAGAATTATGGGTCTACCTATAGACTGAAGTGGTCAAAAAGGAAGCTCACCACCACCTTCTTAAGGGTAACCAGGGAAAGGGCAATAAATGTTGGTGCAGCCACTGACACCCATTCCCATGATTTACTACAACAAAGTTTGCCAACTCAAACATTGAGTCTGATTTCTATCGGTCTTACAAGTTATAGAATTGGAACTATCATTGTTTTATTTTACAAAATGGTAATCCCTGTGAATAATTGATCTTGTGATGACCTTTGAGCCAGAAATAGTATTGTAAGACAAATTAATTTAAAAATTGTAACTATAATTATTTTTATGATTGCATCAAGCATAAAGGAACAATTATAATGTTCATGAATAATAAGAAATACTCATCCACGGGATGTGGCGATTCTTCAGCTTGAAGGAATAAGGAGAGTCAGGAAAGAAAGATACAGAAGAGATATGGGCAGAAATGAAGAAGAACTAGAGTAAGGGAAGAATAGAGAAGGCATGCTTATAATGGGCTGTGTGTGTAACACAGTTAAAAAGGAGCAAAGTTATTATACTTTAGTTATACAGGGTATTGGCAAGACCATATCTTGTATACTTTGTGAACATTTGGGTATGAATGCATTGCACATGGTACAGAGGAGGTTTACCAGACTGACACCTGGAATGAGTAGGTTGATATGGGAGGATAGGTTGAACAAGTTGGGTTTTTTTCTACTGAAAATTAGAAGTGCAAGGGTGACTTGATTGAAGTATATAAAATCCTGAATTGTTTTAAAAGGCAGGATCTGGAAAGGTGTTTTCTCTTGGTGTTAGTCCAGAGTTAGGGTGTGCTGTTTTAAAATTAGGGATTGCCCTTTTAGATCATTAGATGTAGGATCAGAAGTAGGCCATTCGGCCCATCGAGTCTGCTCTGCCATTCATTGAAATTGTGGCTGATCTGATAATTACACTCAATGTACTTTCCTGCCTTTTCCCCATAAACCTCTATTTCCTTTATGATTAAAAATCTGTCAAGATAAGCTTTGAATAGACTTAATGACCCAGCCTCTACACCCCTCTGCAGTGTAGAATTCGACAGATCCAATACTATCTGAGAGAAGAAATTTTTCCCCACGTCTGACTTAAATGGGTGACTCCTCACTTTGAGATTACGCCCTCTGGTTCTGCTCTCTCTCACCTCTCCACATCTACCCTGTCAAGATTCTTGTATGTTTCATTAAGGTTGCTCCTTTTTCTCAAACCCTCGTTGAGTACAGGCTTATCATACCTCAACTCTCTTCATAACAAAATCTAGTGAACCTTGTCTCGACTGTACCTTTCCTTACATGAGGGGACCAAAAAATGTTCACAATATTGAAGGGTGGTTGAATTAGTCCCTTGCACAATTTTGTGATTAATGCACAAGATTTTCCAAATCACTTTGTACTGCAGCTTTCTGATGGGGAGAATTTTTTTCTCTCTGATAGCTATATGACTTTGGAATATTCTGCCACAGAGGTGGGCTCATTAAATATTTTTACGGTAGAGGTAAGTGTAGTCCTGTGAGGCAAGAGAATCGGACAACCAACATTCACTTCTCCCTTGCTGAGGCCTGCCCGATTAACAGCCTTACTTACCTTTTCATTGGTGCCCTCTATGACTGTTCTTTGTCTTGTCCTCCCATATTACTAGCAAAAGCCAAAGTTCCTTTCTCTGATTGACTGGAGCTGAGATCTTTTATCTGAATGCCCCAGGAAACTCAATGGCATGGGATTAAGTGCTTGATTATGATTAAACTCTTGTGGGCCTCCTAAAAAAATGCCACTTGGGGGTTGCCACTGCCATGGCCATTAAATTCCACCGAGAGAGCGACAAAATTTTGGACCTCTCTTCAGCTGGTGGCAATTGATACAAATTCAAATAATAAATCTGAGATTAATAGATTTTTGCTATCCAAGGAAGTTGAGGGACACGTGGTAAAGATGGATTTAGGTTTCAGATCTGCTATGAGTTCACAGAATGTCAGAACAGTCTGTGAGTATAAATGGACAACTGTTCTTATACTGCTTCTGTTCTAATGATATGTAAAGATCTTTCACCAGATATTGGGAAATGCGCATGGCTGGAAGTACCTGTTCCTGATTCCATCCTTCAATTGGATTTTTGAAAACCATTTTGCATTTTCAAATCTGTACAGACAACAGGTTGAGGTTGATCAGAGATGAGCTGTTACTTATTTAATATTAAACATATCTATTGTGTTTTCAATTACATGTGACAGACTAAATGGACTGGTGAACAGCTTCCTATCCAGCATTTATGTGCACTTCTAAGTATAAATCAATTCAAATTAATGCAAGGGGCTTACATATTATTTACACCTGCCTTGTCATGCAACATGTTAATGTTAATTTTCCATCCAAATAACTAAATTACTTTATATTTTTTGCATTCTGTGCATTAGGAAGGGGAAGGCATAGTTTTAATTTCACTATATAATTTGTTCTTGTGAGCGTAATGCTGACAAGTCTGGTTGGTTGTTGCCTAAAAACTAGGGTTCAGGGCCAGGAATAGACAGAGGGAGATGTGTGTTTGTGCTTGGATGTTTGAGAGATAGAGTGTGCAGAAAGGAGACAGATGTGTTAAAATCTCTAATAAGAAACTTCTCAAGACTATTGGATACTGGGGTTAGGGAACCCATGTTCTGAAATTCAAGTAAAAATGAGTTTACTTCACAGTTTGTTTTACAGAGCTCCGGGAAAGAAAAAAGCAGAAGAAAAGGCATCAAGTGAATGGGGAGAAACTTGTTGGAAGGAAGCCACTCAAAACTGTGCCAACCTAAGGAACAAACCATGGTGTGAAAATGGTGGTGAATGGTCACTAGGGATTTGGTGCTTGCAAGGCTAAAAGGAATAGTGTAATTTTGAATCCTTTTCTCATGTTAAATTGTAATCTTCCCAACCTCGTTATTTAGTATAATATAGTTTATGTTACCTTCTTATCTAATTATTTATTCTTTGTGCTCAAAATACAATCAATGTATTCATTAACTGATCCTCATAATTTGAAAAAAAATTTAGAGTTTATCAAGCCGGCATTTACTCTAAGATCTAACTGCATCAGTACTAACATGAGCTGAAATTATAGTACCCAATGACCAGTGTCCCAACTAGCCAGCTGTCTTAACATGGGTTAATGATTGCATAATTGGATGATAAGGCACAACTGTTCATCAATGATCATTATAAACTAATGGGTTTCGTAATATAATATATGGGTTTCGTAATATAAATAAATGTATGCTATGTTACAAAATTTATCACAATTCAAAGATTAATTACCATTATCTAAAATCTAACAACATGCACCTCTCCTTGGTCGCAAGGGAGTATAACTACTTTCAACACTTTCTATAATCAGGAATGTTTACCTTTTCCAAACACTCTTTCCAATAATGCTTCATCTTACCTTCCTTCAACCACTTACCAATCTAATCTTGAATATTTGCAAAGATTTTGCTTCCTGGAAAAGAATTCCAGAGAAGCACAACTACGTGTCAAGCAGTTTCTCCTAGTTTCTAGTTTAAATCTCTTCTCATTACATGTGATCAACAGACTCTTACTCTAGTCCCTTAAGTACTGGAAATGATCCACTTACAATGACCCTGTCCCATTCTTTTGAATATAATTCTTCAACTTTTCTAAATCACTCTAAAATCTGTACAGTTACAATGAACAAAACTTAAGGGTTGGATTTTTCGGAGATAGCGAAGGCAGGACTTGAGAAAACTCAATGGGAAAGCAGCAGGACCTTTCTGTATCTGGGCCATTTCCAAACAGGCCAGGTTGCATGCAAACTAAATACTTACATCAAGCAGCCAATAACGACAATGAAGTGGACTGTTAAGATCACTTTCCTGCACCGGCTAAACTTTTCCTCTCACCCCACAGTACTGGTCTCAAAAGATGGCCATAACTGTGACTACAGTTTGTTGCGGGTCCAGCAGCTGTGGCCAGTTTTTAATTTCAAACTTTAAAACTGCTGAGAGCGCAACTTCATTCAGAACCAACAGAAGGCAAACAGTAACATATGATGGAGAATCATCCTCTCCTATGGATGTCCTCCAAAGTGCCTGAGCCGCCTATCTCGAGACCTGTACTCTCCTGATAGATGATGTTCCCAACAAGTTTTTTCATCCAAGTATTTTCAGGTATGGTCTAAGCTTCAAGGAATTGAAGGACAAATGAGAAATGGTATTCAATGTTAAAATTGCAGTGCCATGTGCATTACTGACAAAAAAAGATCCACAAACAGATAGCTTTAAGTTCTGTAATCAAATTCTCTCAGAGTTGGATACACAACCATATCTGGGGGATTTATATTTTAAAACAACATTGAACAAAGATTATACATTCAGCAGGTTACTTCAGAACATAGGAATTAGGAGTGGGAGTCGGCAATTCAGCCCTTCGAGCCCGTTCTGCCACTTAGCATGACCATGGCTGATCTTCTCCTGGTCTCAAGGACACTTTTCTCTGCTCCCCATAGCCTTTTATTCCACTTTTCGTCATTAACATATCTATTTCTCACTTGAATAGACAATAGACAATAGGTGCAGGAGTAGGCCATTCTGCCTTTCGAGCCTGCACCACCATTCAATATGATCATGGATGATCATCCTTAATCAGTATCCTGTTCCTGCCTTATCTCCATAACCCTTGATTCCACTATCCTTGAGAGCTTGATCCAACTCTTTCTTAAATGAATCCAGAGACTGGGCCTCCACTGCCCTCTGGGTCAGAGCATTCCACACAGCCAACACTCTCTAAGTGAAGAAGTTTCTCCTCATCTCTGTCCTAAATGGTCTACCCTGTATTTTTAAGCTGTGTCCTCTGGTTCGGCACTCACCCATTAGCGGAAACATTTTTCCTGCCTCCAGAATGTCCAATCCTTTAATAATCTTATATGACTCAATCAGATCCCCTCTTAGTCTTCTAAACTCAAGGGTATACAAGCCCAGTCGCTCCAGTCTTTCAGCACAAGGTAATCCTGCCATTCCAGGAATTGACCTCATGAACCTATGCTGCACTCCCTCAATAGCCAGAATCTGTTGATCAATTCTGTCTCCATTGCACTCTGTGGCAGAATTCTGAGCGAAGTAGTTTCTCCTCATCTCAGTTTTGAACCTACTTCCTCTCACCCTATAACTATGCCCGCTTGTTCGAGACTGTCCACAAGGCTGAACATCTGTTCCACATCAACCTTATCAGTCCTCTTTAGCATTTAATATACCTCAATCAGATCCCCCGCCCCCACTCTTCTGAACTCCAGCGAGTACAAGCCCAAGCTATTCAACTGCTCCTCGTACAAAAGCCCTTTCACATCCCTAGAATCAATCTTGTCAACCTCCTCTGAACTGCCTCCAGTGCCACCATATCCTTCCTCAAATAAGGAGACCAGAACCGGACACAATATTCCAGATGTGGTGTAACACCTTATATAATTGTAACAACACTTCTTTACTTTTATAATGCAGTCCTTTTACAATAAATGCCAGAATTCCATTTGCCCTTCTTATCATATGCTGCACCTGCACACCCTCTTTCTGCAATTCATGCACAAAAATCTGATGCACTTTGAAACTGCTTCTGATTTAAATAATAATTTGCCTTTTTGTTTTTCTGGTCAAAATAGTCAACCTCCCATTTAACTATATTAAACTCCATCTGCCAGATTCTGGCTCATTCTCTGAGCCATTCAATATCCATCTGTAAAAAATTTATCTCGTCATCACTGCCTGCTTTCCCATCTAATTTATTATCATCCACGAACTTTGCTGTGTCCCTAGTCCTTGCTTGCTCATCATCTATATAGATTGTAAACAGTTGATGTCTGAGAACTGAACCCAGCAGCACTCCATTAGATACAGTTTGCCATCCAGAGAAGGACCCATTTATTCTGATCCTCTGCTTTCTATTAGTCAGCTAATCCTCCATCAAAGCCATTACTCTATCCTGAACACCCTTATGGAACAGTCTTTTATGCAACACCTCATCAAATGCATTCTGGAAGTCTAGATAAACCACATCCACCAGATCCCCATTACCTACCTTGCTGTTTACATCCTCAAAGAACTCCAGCAAGTTTGTCAAGCACGACTTACATGCTTCACGATTTCATAAAGGGCAAGTTATAGGTTTCCTTGAGCTCCAAGAGATCCTGAAGGGCTAATATGGCATGAGGGTTGGACTGAGAACAGGAATGATGATACAGTGAAGCTGATGGCAACTTGCATGGATGAAAGGTCAAGGAGGATGGTATTCATGGAGCATACAGGGCCATTGCAATGAAGACAAGTTCATCAAAGTCTGGGTCAAATAATTGGTGGGCTTCAATCACCTGGTACCTACTCTGATTTTGTTAGGAATTTGTATCTTACAGCTTCTCAGGGAAGGAAGGGAAAATTGGAAGTGGCATTGAAATGTAGTGGGTAGAGCTAATAATATACAAATGTATGCCAATAAGATAGTGGCCACTCAATAGCAAGTTTCTGAAGCCAACGTTTACAGCTGAAGTGGCAAATAAATAATTGTTTTTCTTTACGTCAGGATTCTGATTTCTTTCATTATTGCTGTATTTTTAAAATTTTCTCATTATTGCCAAGGTTGCTGTAGGGAGGGGAAAATTTCACCCGTGAACTACCTTCATATTGACTGGTAAAACCTCGGGTCATTTCTTAGCTCTGTAAAGTGTTTTTTTGAGTAAATGCCCAAGGGCCAGCAATATTATAATTTGAAAAATCAATTTTAACTGTATCAATGCAAAATCTGTAGTGCAACTATGGTAAACTTGGTCAACTGATAAACAAGGCCAGCATAGCAAGGCCAAGTCTCTCCTTACTTGAGCTACATATCCCATTGCAATATGGCAGCGGCTAACATAAAACTATTTTTAAAAAAAATCTTGAAGTACATGTTTGCTGGATTGATCTTTGAATTTTTGGTAAAGTAGCTGAAACATGAGAGCAGAGTTTGACATATCATAGTTTGATTTATTACAGATCCGCTACCCAGTCCAACTTACCTTTGCTCCTCTGGTAGAATTGTCTAATTGGCCAATTGGTCCCATTCTCCTGCTCTTTACCTTAGTCTATTTTTATTATCCCTTCAAAGTTACATTGAGCTACACCTCATCAGAGCTCTTGGAACAGTAGTTTAGCGTTGCCTGCTCACATTGCCCTAAAATAGGTAGTGGTCTCAAACCAGAGTTTAAATGATATCAGCACCAAAAGTCTGCAACCTCAGATTCTACTCAGCAATTAGTTTTTAGTGCTTTGTAAATTTATGTAACTTGATGAATGAAATTAATTCTCTTGGAAATTTTACATCAATGGTATTTAAAGTAACTACGCTCCCTTTTTCAATAATCTACCTGTCAGTTTCAAATCAAATTCTTAAATATGAAATCAACCAACCAAGACCTTCTATGTGCAAGGCCATTTTAGATGTGGGGTCTATAGACCCGAGATTATTACAATTATAAGAATTGACTAAGGTTCATTGTGAATGGAAGCAGTGCACAAACCTAAATTAAAACTCAAGTTTCCAGAAGCCTATAGCAATCTAAACATACTATAATGGCATTCTACACATTGCAGGGATTAACCAACATATAATTTAAAACCAAATATGGGCCCCATTACCTACCTAATGGGACAGTAAATTTTTACCACCTGCACCTTCACTATTTTTTACGCAAGAAAGTCAACTTCAATGCATTTTCAACTTAACTTCAGAAAAACATTACCCTCTTGAGGTGGGCCAGATACTCAATATTGCTTCCTCAAGTCTCCCTGGGATCTCCTCAGACTTATAATTTTAACATGAGCAATTTTCAGTCCTAAAATAATAATCATGCTAAAATCACATTAGATATGATAAAGTTATTCTTGGCTTTGTGGTTAATGAAATGCCTGACGCACTATCAAGTATCAAATAGATGATAGCACTTGGAACACATTTTCTTTACAGGCAAAACAAATTTTGTGTTGTCCTTTTATTGTTTGTTGAGAAAAAGTAGCTTACTGGTATTATTTTTCTTTTCACCCATAAAAGGATGTGGTTGAAACATACCAAGACACAAAGCACAGCAGCTTAGAAGACAGCACCACGCATTAAAAAATTCTAAGAAAGCTATGATGCGGAACCCGAAGTATTTAGGGCCAACAATTTGGCAGGTCAAAATGTTTGACTGAAAGCAAATTATTTCCTGCAGTAAAGGCACTGAGACAAGGGCCTTTCAGAATGGTACACTAATCGTGCAAAACACATGTGAAAAAAATCTACAAAATAACATGAAATGTGCAGGATGTAATTCACATGAGCATTTGCCAATCATGGGAGAATGCTTTATCAAATTTAATAATTGCATTCTTAACCACTGTTTATTGAGTGACGCATTTTCTCTTACCTGTGACCATAGTCATTGCAACACTAATTAGTAACATGAATCGTGTTGTACTATGAAAGATACGATTGCCAGTTTTAAAAGAGATTGGCTGAGCCAGTGGATGCTGGGAATCTGAAACAGAAACAGAAATTGTTGGAAAAACTCAGCAGGTCCGTCTGCATCTGTGGAGAGAAAGCAGAGTCAACGTTTTTGGGTCCAGTGAAGAAGGGTCAATGAACCTGAAATGTTGACTTTGCTTTAACTTCATAGATGCAGCCACACCTGCTGTGTTTCTCCAGAAAGTTCAGTTTTTATTGGCCGAGCCATTAGTTTGTTATGCAGAGTAAGATGTAAAAACCTTTACTGGCCAGATTTGTTACAGTTCATGATGAGAAATACACAATAAATCAGAAACAGAACAAAACCTGGAGAAGAATGAAATTAAGAGCACAAGAACTAGGAGTAGGAGTGGGCCATGTGGCCCTTCAAGACTGCTCCATCATTCAATAAGACCATGCCTAGTCTTTTTGTGGCCTCAGCTCCACTTACCCATCCTCTAACTGTAATCCCTAATTCCTTTACTGTTCAAAAAAAATCTATCTTAGCTTTAAAAATATTTACTGAAGTAGTGTCAACTACTTCAGTAGGCAGGGAATTCCATAGTTTAACAACCCTCTGGGTGAAGAAGTTCCTTTTCAATTCAGTACTAAATCTGCTCCCCCTAATTTTGAGGCTATGCCCTCTTGTCCTAGTTTTACCTGCCAGTGGAAACATCCTCTCTACGGCTATCTTATCTATTCCCTTCATGCTTTTACATGTTTCTATAAGATTCCTCCCTCACTCTTCTAAATTCCCAAGAATATAATCCTAATCTACTCAATCTCTCCTCAAAAGCCAATCCCCTTAACTCCGAATCAACCCAGTGAACCTCCTCTGCACTCCCTCCAGAGCCAGTACATTCTTTCTCAAGTAAGGAGACCAAAACTGCATGTAGTACTCCAGCTGTGGCATCACCAGCACCTTATAAAGCTGCAACATAACCTCCCTGCTTTTAAACTCAATCCCTTGAGTAATGAAGGACAAAATTCCATTTGCCTTCCTAATTACCTGTTGTATCTGCAGATCAACCTTCTGTGATTCATGCACAAGGTCCAAGTCCCTCTGCATAGCAGCATGCAGCAACCTTTTTATCATTCAAATAATAGCCCTTTTTACTGTTACTCCAACTAAAATGGATGACTTCACATTTATTAACATTGTATTCCATCTGCCAGACCATTGCCCACTCACTTGAAGTATCTATGTTCCTCTGCAAAGTTTTGCAGTCCTCTGCACACTTTGCTCTGCCATTCATATTAGTAGTTCAACTAGATTTGGTTAGTGAACAGAAGGTTGGAGCTGAATGGCAAAAAGAAACAGAATGCCTCTTTAGCTGTGGGCAATAAGGTCAGTTATGGATGCCAAATAAAGTTGGAGAGTTTAGGCAGTTGGAATTTGAGTCGAGACTTACTATTTGCAAATGTGAAGTGGGAGTCAAAGTTACTGAGACAGGAAGGATAGCATGGGATGCAAAAATGGGAATGATCAGATGAACAGGAGGTTGTAATATATTCCAAAAGTGTTGTTACTAATTATTATTTGAACATAAAAATTCTTATATTGGGATGTATCAGGATATTTCACAGCAGTGGCTAACACACAGCACTGTGAAAGAGTTTCACAGAATGTTATTTACACAATGAAGATTCATCTGAAGTGATTGTCACCAAGGAAATAGTTCTTGTACTTAAGTAGAATACAAATCCCTAAATTACAAACTCTCAGTTCAATGGCAGTTACTTGGGTAGAAGGAAAAAGAACAGGTGCTAAGATGTGCACTGTGCTAAAATATCCGTTTGAAAGTCTATCTTTAGCATGGAATTTGAGTCCTAATTGCCAACAAACTGGGCTTGCCCGACGTGCTAAAATACAAACTTGAGTTTTTGCACTTTTCCCATAGCAGCACATGTGGGTTCCATACACCCAGTTCCATTGAAGGTGTGGGGTGTGCTGGCTAGCACAGAGTGGTACATTTCAGGATGGCTGAGGGATTGAGTAAGAGGTAGCACAACTACTTGGATATCTGTATCTGTAGGACAGAAGCTCATCTTGCTCGTTTGACATCACACTTTCCCCCCATTCCTCCTGCAGACTAACAGCGACCTCTAGCAAGACTAATTGCTGACTTTCTCTTGGTAACCCTAATGAGATGTCCAGTCAAGGTGAATAGCACAAAGCTCACTTTTTGGGTGAAGTCCTCTAAAGATTTCCAGAATAAATGTTGATATAAGTCAGTGTTCCAAGAAATCTCTTGATATTTCAAAGATCCTCTTCAATCTTCTAGCAGTGAGTGAACAATAAAAGGCACTTAAGCCAGAGCAGGTGGGACCTGATCCTGGAACTTCTGTCCCAGAGGTATCCAGCTATTTTGATAAATGCAAGTAGGCAAATTAATTATGTAGTAATCAGCCTCTTAACAATCATAGCATGTATTTCAACTTTTTTTAAAATTCATATGGCATCTTGTGCTAAACCAGCTCAAGTTCCCAGATCTTTAGCAACCGAAGGAACAATTGAAAATTGTTTAAAATATCCCTTCAGAATTTAAATTTAGCACTTTTCTCTACCTTAATCTGGATTTGTTAAAACAAAATTCCTTGTTATATAAACTGAACACTGTAATGTCTTGTGCATTTCTGCCAACTTCCAAATTGTGAATTGATAGACAAGTAAATAGAACAACCCAATTATAAACCATCAAGTTAACTTACTTTTTCTACAAAACATGAGCACAGTAACATTTTCGTAAACTTTAACCTAATTCATAATACTTCCTGTGATGCAGAAACAGCAAAAGAAAATCTATTAAATCATTTCAATATTCTTTTGTCCACAATGATTTATCTAAACAGTTCCTATTGATCATACTTAGGAACACCTCACTGTCCTGTGGCTAACTCTCTTCCCAGATCTTAGCAAAGTCTCCCTGTGTGTCCTGACTTAGTTGTACAGGAAACCGAAAGTTTGACCTCTGGCACTTGTCCAGCTTCCCATGTCTGGGAATTAGGGAATTGAGCTGCAAAGCAGCCAACCACCTTGAATCAAAAACCTCCACCACCCACAAACCAGCCCTCTTGTGCTGAAGGAGAAGGAACCATTCTAGCAATGCAGCCTGGATTTTCTTGGGTCTATAGGCAAAATGGTGGAACTGGCTTTCTGTTCATCCTTGTGACTCTGCTAACTTATGACTGATTTGTTTTTGGTGGGATTAATGTAATATGTAAGCCAAGTTTAGAATTGGAATCACAGGGGAGACTGGATTTTTGCTGCTGAGAGGAAGGGTTTAACTGCAATTTAAAGGGCCAGATGTATGGATTGTTGTTGTTGGGGGGAGGGGGTAGATAGAGGTAGTTGGATAGACAGAGAGGCAGTGGGAGAAGGAGAGGAAAATACAGGGCTGAAGCTGAAATTACAATTCCAGTGGCAGGAAGTGAACAGGCCTACAATGAACAAAGTTCCAAGACTTGTGAAATTGTGGCAAAAGTCTGGCAGAACACAGAGCAAGAAGGTGCAGAGAGACCAAGTGCTTAAATCTGAGAACTTGGTAAATGTTTTGAGAGCTGATCTTTTTTCCAAAATATTGTCAAGTTTTCAGTTTGCACTTACCTTAATTGTAACAGCAAATTATAGTTTTTTTTGGGCTTCACTGGTGATAAACAAGGTGCCTTGGCCTGCAGGCACCTACAGGAGAGTTAATTTAAGTCTCTAGTTAAAAGTGGTTCCCTAGCCAACAGTGGTTGATTCCTGTTATTGCTGAGTTGCAAGTCTTTTTTCTCCTTTAACAGGACAGTATTTTAAAACGGTAGAGGTAAAATGTAAGAATTATATTGTATTTATTGTGTAACTAGCTAAATTCCATAATATAATTATTGATAATTTTTGAGTGATATTCTGATCTTGAAATGTAATTTTGTCCAAACAAAATCACGATGGCAAAGCAAGTGATGCGTTGGAGCTGTAAAATGGAGAAGATAGTGGATACCTGTCTGATCCATATTCACAATAAGTTGGAGACAGGGTGATACATCAGGGAAGGAGAAAGTTAACTGGACACCTTGCTCCACAAGGCAGTCATAACCCTTCAGCTAATTACTACAAATTTCATTTATGGTTAGGAACAGGAGGGTGTGACTGAAAGGAAAACAAGTATGGGGGATCCAAAAGAATGCACTAATTTCAGCCCTTGCAATTCTTCAGCAGGTTTGGGGTTATTGCAGCTTGGACGGATGAGAACAGGAACTGCAGGGAGGATGAGCAATCTGACCTTGACACTGTGCTAGTGGGGCCATTCAATTCACGTTAGGGGGTGTACTCATACAGGCAGACACTGCTCCCTGCAGCTGAGAGCACGAGTACCAAAAGCTGCATTGCAAATTGTAGTATCCTGTTTGGGTGAACTGAAGAAATAGCAAAGAAAAGAAGTTGTGGTGGGAATTGTTTAAAGGTTCCCTGCTAAAACCTGCCTGCAGATTAGACAAATCAGATTGGCAAAGGTATGCTGTATTTACAATTTCATTCAAGATAAACGTACTTTATTTATGGGCTGTTTCATTAATCCTAAATCACTGCACCTCTGTTTTTAATTGTGGAAGGGTTATGGAGATTGCCAATCCTTGTTCCAATCCCTATGCCTGGGTTAGGGACATCTGTTCAGGAATGGAGAGGAAAAGGATCTGGTTGCCGTGGTGCACATGGGTCATAATGTTGTTGTTGTGTTGCCACAGTCATACCAGACCATTGGGGTTGCTCTCTCATTAGAGAGAGAAGCGATTGTTGGTGATTTAACCTGAGGGCCACCAAACAGGGAAGAGGTTGAGAAGGAGAGTCCTTCATGGTAACCCCAAATTGGTGATGGGAATTGAACCCACGCTGTTGACATTACACTGCTGTGTAAACCGATAATCTAGCCAACTGAGCTAAACTGGTCATATAACATAAGCAGGACCAAAAAGAGTTTCTGCTGATGGAGTATGAGCAGCTAAACTAAATGAAAAAGAACCACAAAGTTCATTATCTCTGAACAACTGTATGAGCCATAAAGAAATTGGCAGAGGGTAAACAAAATCAGAGGGTTGAATGAATTGCTCAAAGATTGTTATGGAGAAAATGGGGTTTGATTCACAGAGTATTGGTGAAAAAAGAGACAGCTTTCATGTTGGGACCAATGCATTGCAAATCATGTAACTAGGGTTGTAGAGAGGGATTTAAGCCCAATAGAGTGAAGGGAGAGTTTATGAGGGGAGGTTTGGAAAGGTAAGGCATTAATCCAGTGGTAATGTCGGTAATGATAACCAAAGTGTGATTGGAAGGGACAGAATTGAATTGAAGTTACCTGAATTTATTGTCACATGTACCGAGGCACAATGAAAAGCTTTGTCTTGCGAGCAATACAGACAGATCACAGAGATAAGTCGCATAGATAAGTAAATAACAGATAAACAGCAGCAAAAACAATAACACAGGTACAGGCGAATGTTAAGAGTTTGAGAGTCCATTCAGTACTCTAACAACAGTACGGTAGAAACTGTTATGAAACCAGCTGGTGCATGTGTTCAGGCTTCTGTATCTTCTCCCCAATGGTAGAGGTTCAGGAAAAACATTGCCAAGGTGGGATGGATCTTTGAGAATGCTGACGGAATTTCCTTGACACTGGCCTGGTAGATGGATTCTATGGATGGGAGGTCGGCCTTTGTGATTGTCTGGGCCGAGTTCACCACTCTCTGTCACCATATCTGATCTTGAATGATATAGTTGTCATACCAGGTAGTGATACATCCAGACAGAACTTATAAACACAGCAAGTAAAGTCAAATTGAGCAAAAATGATAAAGGACAGACATAATGGATCTTTATCTGAATGCAGACATTATTTGTAACAAGATGGATGAATTGATAGTACAAACAGAAATGTGAGTCTGATATGAAAGCTATTACAGAGATTTGATTGTGAAGTGATCACAGTTGGAACAAGAACATTTAAGGGCATTTAACATTTCTGATTGACAGAAAAGAAGCAAAAGTAGATGGTGTAGCTCCCTTAATAAACAACAAAATCAGCACAATAATCAGAAATAATCTTAGTTCAGAAAGCAAATTATAGAGCAAACAGGTATTGGTGAACTGAAGAAATACTAAAGGGAAGAAGCTATGGTGGGAATTGTTTATAGATCCCCTGATAGTGGCTGCCCTGGAGATTAGGCAAGTCAAACTGGCTAAGGTATATTTGGGGCAAGTTCTTCCTATATATATCCTTTGTCTATGAGACGTTTTTATTAATCCTATCCCATTGTTCATATAATGCACCTTTTTCATTGAGGAAGAGTTAAGGGCACTGCCAATCCCTTTTGCACTCTCATGGACGATGCCTTGACCAGTCAGAGTCTACCATCTTGCTTTGAGTTTAATTAACTAAGTGCTGAGTTCAAGCTTGTTTATAGGTGTGTTTTCTATTTAATACTGCTTGCAAGTCCTAGCAAGTTCTTTGACAAAGAAATGGATTTTCATTATAAGATTAATTGTTCTTGTGCTTTAAAAAAGGCATGAGCTAAAAGAATATCAAGGAGGATGGTACTCTCCACTCTTTTCATTTTCAAGTTCACACGTATGTATAGTGTTTCACTCGGTCACAGCCCTTTTGGCTCACTAACTACTTCTGGCTAAGTGGGTGTCATCATTACTGCTTGTGCACATTCCCCACTGTTGCCTTTCGACCTGCTCAAAATGTTAGCAATTCTTTTTCACCTGGGTTCAGAGATTTTTGGACTACTGTTTCTTCTTTGTTTGTAGTTTTGTGTCATTGATTGTAAGCCACTTTTTCATTTGGAGTGGGAAGAGTCAATGTGAAAGTCAGTTGAGAGAGATATGGAGTGTTCTCCCTGCATGAATGTGTAGACCCAAGGATCAAATTTTCACTGACAACCAGTAATATACCTACTGCCAAACAATGAGTATTGCTAGAGTGAGCAGTTAGAATGAAGAAAGCGCTTTAGTATTTGCAGAGGATGCCCTTTGCAGAATAGCTTCCCTGACCTGTACACATGGGAAAACAAAGAAAAAGGAGCAGAATAAAGTCTGTGAATGGCAATGAATGCATACTGGCAGTAGTGTCTTTCTTACCATGGCCAATGAGGTAATTGAACCTCTTTGTGTAAAATATGGGGGTCTATCACTTGTTGCAGGCTGCAGACTGTCTGTACTTCCCCCTCTCCTTTCATGGAGTTTGCGCCATCCTCTTAGTGTCTTCTAGTGCCCAGCAGTCTCCCTTTTCAGGTTCTCAGACAGAAATATTGTAAAGAATGCCAATGATCTGCATCTTAACCCGGCACTCTCTGCCCCTTCATGGATGCTGCTACCAAAGCCATTCTGGCCGCATTTAAGTTTTTGCCATTTTTAAACTTTACAAATCGCATCCGATCAATTCGCTGCTGCAAGATTTCTGCTCTGCCTGACCAAGAGCATTCAAATTTCCTTCCCACTCATCACTTTTACGAATCCATTCATTCCAAATATTATGAAATTTATAATGTCATTGATATGTAAGTATAGTCAATGAATGGAAAAGGGGATTAAGCCAGACTCCGATCACCTTCATGCACCAGGACAAGTGGCTCAAAGTGATAGTAGTATCATTGTTACTTTGTGGGGGTGAGCTTTCATTGGAAACTGTCTCTATACAAGTTTACGTAGTGAAGCTCGTTGATATTCCGTAAAGAAAGTTAGCTTCAGCAAGGACAATCCAGGCCTAAATGTCTAACGATTCTTGTAATATGTAATGACCTCCCATTGTCTCAACATATTTAAGTTAATTTTTATCTTATTTCAAAATAATAGATCTGTCCACTTCTAGATAAGCTTATTAAAATAATGGTCTCCTTTGTTCTAAAAGCACGAGCCTTCTTTGTCTCTCAAACAGTATTGAATTTTTGGGTATACCCCTTAGAATCTTGATTCGAGAAACTTATTACCACTTAAAACAAGTATTCCTATTTCGCAAATTAATCAAAGAAAAGAAAAACCTGACACCTGGAAATATTAGCTCATTGCTCAAATAAAATGTAGTAGAATTTCATATCAACTAATTCATACTTCAATTTTTTTTTCTGAAAACAAAAGATTCAGACAAACAATTTTTCTCTTTTGATGTTATATAATTACTAAGGGTTTCATGATAATTAAGAGTGTCTAAACAGAAGCTTGTTTTCTTATATAAATGATGGTTTGTGAAAATATCAAAAGCTCATCTTGTAATAATATGAACAAGTAATTAAAATGATAAATAAAAATACTGAAGTTGAATTAAAATGTTATGTTTAGCAACATGTTACAACCACAGCAGGTTGACAAAACAGAAGAAATTCTGTACACCTTATAATTGTAACAAGTTCATTGGCCTTTGAAGACAGTAGCCTAGAAATAGCCACAATAGCAATGGAATAAAATAATTTGTTTGAGAAATGTACACTTATTTGTGAAGCAGGCCACGGAATACCAGATTTAACAAACTTTGTATCATTTTTTGGAAGACAAAACTAAAACCTCGTATTCAGATACATTTGCTATTTAATCAAAATCATTGCTGGACAGGTAGCAATATGTTTACCACTTTGGAGAGGAAAAGCTTTACTGGAGGTTATGTGGCAGTTTGCAAGAAAAATATTGTGTGGTTCGTGGATTTTGAGAAAGTGGGTGATTATGTATAGTTTTTTTAAAAAGAGGGACAACACTTGAGGAAACGAAAGCAACTTCAATGCCAGATATTATTGGAGACAGGAAGATAAGTTGAAAGGCCAAAGGTTTGGTGGGAACAGTAGGTGAGTTTTATTTACACGACAAACTCTAAAAGGGCATGTTGGGAAATTGGAGAGCAACATAGTTCAGAGATAAAACAGGCTTGATAGTCTGGGACAAGAAGGGGAAACAGCAGAAATAACTAGAGGGCTGAGGCCAATTATTCTCAGAGATTAGGCCCAATTCTCCCTGGAAAAATAATTGTGTTTTAATAGCATGCATCGTTCCTCATCCACAAACGGCCAGTAAGATTAAGAAATAGTTCAAAATGCTGTGAGTTATTTTGCACAAGTGGCCTCAGTCTCCATGTCATTTTTGAGAGCATTTTACTGTGTTAAATGCCCATTAAACTCATTGCAGAAAATTAGGGCTCATAACTACTGGCATAAGTACCTTTTGGCATGACGGTTGTTAATACAATGCCAATCAATTTCTTCAGCCCAGAGGGAATCATTTAAAGTATATGTAGTCAATTGTTTTGTAGAGATTTTAGAAAAGGTCAAATTTTAAAGTACATTTTCACTTTGATTTATTTTTGTCTTAATTAAGTCTTTCCCCATGCCAGGTTTGATTCTAACCCACCTTTCTCTGGTTCTTTGAAAGAAGAGGTAGAGAGGTAAGTCTCCTTAGAATTGTTTGATACCTGGGCTTGTGTAGATCTCGAAATGTAGTTCCTGGTACAATAGCCATCATAATGTTACAAATATGATTCCATCTGGCTTTACTGTCCCCTCATGACTTAATTTTGCTCATCCAAATTGGGGAAAATAATTGAGAGGAGAAAATGACGACTGCAAATGCTGGAGATCAGAGTCGAAGAGTGCGGTGCTGGAAAAGTACAACAGGTCAGGCAGCAGCTGAGGAGCAGGAGAGTTGAGTTTCAAGCACAAGCTCTTCATCAGGAATGAGGGGGTGGCCCAAGGGGGCTGCAAGATAAATGGGAAGGGGTTGGACTGGGGAAGGTATCTGGGAAGTCAATCGGTAGATGAAGGTGAGGGTGAACATAGAACATAACAGCGCAGTACAGGCCCTCCGGCCCTCGATGTTGCGCCGACCTGTCATACCAATCTGAAGCCCATCTAACCTACACTATTCCATGTACGTCTATATGCTTGTCCAATGACGACTTAAATGTATGTAAAGTTGACGAATCTACTACCATTGCAAGCAAAGCATTCCATACCCTTACTATTCTCTGAGTAAAGAAACTACCTCTGACATCTGTTCTATATCTATCACCCCTCAATTTAAAGCTATGACTCCTCGTGCTCGCCGTCACCATACTTAGAAAAAGGCTCTCCCTGTCCATCCTATCTAACCCTCTGATTATCTTATATGTCTCTATTAAGTCACCTCTCAACCTTCTTCTCTCTAATGAAAACAGCCTCAAGTCTTTCAGCCTTTCCTCGTAAGACCTTCCCTCCATACCAGGCAACATCCTAGTAAATCACCTCTGCACCCTTTCCAAAGCTTCCACGTCCTTCTTATAATGCGGTGACCAGAACTGTACACAATACTCCAAGTACGGCCGCACTAGAGTTTTGTACAGCTGCAGCATAACCTCAAGGTTCCAGAACTCGATCCCTCTATTAATAAAAACTAGAACACTATATGCCTACTTAACAACCCTGTCAACCTGGGATAGGTGATAGGTTGGAGAGGAGGGTGGAATGGATAAATGGGAAAGAAGATGGACAGGTAGGACAGTTCAAGAGGGCACTGCCAAGTTGGAAGGTTGGATCTGGGAGAAGGTGGGAGGGAGGGGAAATTAGGAAACTAGTGAAATCCACATTGGTCCCATGTAGTTGGAGGGTCCCAAGGCACAAGATAAGGTGTTCTTCCTCCAGTTTGGCGATGGAGGAAGCCCAGGACTTGCACTTCCTTGGCAGAGTGGGAGGGGGAGTTAAATTGTTCAGCCACAGAGTAGTGGGGTTGTTTAGTGCGTGTCCCCCAGAGATGTTCTTTGAAACATTCTGCAAGTTGGTGTCCTGTCTCCTCAATGTAGAGGAGACCACATCAAGAGCAATGGACACAGTAGATGACGTGTGTGAAAGTGCAGGTAAATCTGTCGGATCCTTTGGGACCTTGGATGGAGTAAAGGGGGGAGGTGTGGGCGCAGGTTTTGCATTTATTACAGTGGTTGGGGGAAGTGTTGGGAATGGAGGGTGTGGTGGTGGTGGGGGTGGAAGTGGGGAACCTAACAAGGGAGTCGCGGAGGGAATGGTCTCTCCAGAATGCAGATAGGGATGGGGAGGGAAACATATCCCTGGTGGTGGGGTCTGTTTGTGGGTGGCAGAAATGGCAAAGAATGATGCAATGTATCCAGAGATTGATGGGGTGGAAGGTGAGGACCGGGGAGTTCGGTCTTTGTTGCAATTGGAGGGGTGGGGTTCAAGGATGGAGGTGTGGGAAGTGGATGAAATATACTGGAGGGAATCATCGATCACGTGGGAGGAGAAATTGCGGTCTTTGAAGAAGGAGACCATCTGGGATGTTCTATGGTGGAAGTGGTCCTCCTGGGAGCAGATGCAGTGGAGGCGGAGGAATTAGGAATAAGGAGTAGTGTTTTACACAAGGCAGGGTGAGAGGAGGTGCAGTCCAAGTAGCTGTGGGAGTCGGTGGGTTTGTCATTGATGAGTGTGTTGAGTCGATCACCAGAAATGGAGATGGAGAGGTCCAGGAAGGGGAGGGAGGTGCCTGAGATGATCCAGGTGAACCTGAGGTCGGGGTAGCAGGTGTTTATGAAGTTGGTTAACTGTTCAACCTCCTTGTGGGAGCACGAGGTAGTGCCAATATAGTCATCCATGTAGCAGAGGAAAAGGTGGGGAATGGTGCTAGTGTAGCTTCATGAAGTTGATGAACTGTTCAACCTCTCCTGCCAACCCAAGCAGTGCCTCCCACTGACACACTCATTAGATTGGCTGAACTGGTCCTCACCCTCAAGAATTCCTCTTTCGAATCCTCCCATTTCCTCCAGACTAATGGGGTAGCCATGGGCACCTGCATGGTTCCCAGATATGCCTGCTTCTTCGTCAGGTACGTGGAATAGTCCATCTTCTGCAGCAACACCAAAACCATTCCCCACCTTTTCCTCCGCTACATCGATGACTGTATTGGCGCCACCTCATGCTCTTAGATTTAAATGGGGACCCTGGGCACGCACTTGATGGGAGTAGAGAAGCACAGTTATTTCCCCAAAAACCATCAAGAGGTTTAGCATAGGGAGGGGCACATTCATATATCCTCAGCCCCACTAGCATGCAGAGAAAACAGGGAGCTACTAATATTAGAAATAACTTAAGTGGAAAGGAGGGAAGGGTAATATTTGCAGAGCGGGATCTGTGACATATGAGTACGAGAGAACAATAACATGAGATGTGAGTGTGGACAGTGGATAGTGGTGGTGAGTTGCCTGCAAGGAGAGGAATGACTGGAGCTGAAAGGTACATTAGTCTGAAGAGGGCTGTGCATAAAAATGCTGGGCAACTCAGAGCATGGGGCTTGCCAGCTGAAGTTGCAATGTCATTAATTTTCTCAAGCGCACCCCCCTTCCCGCCACAACATTCTGTATCCACTATTCATTGTCATTACGACTCCTGTTGTTCACTTCCTTGGCATTTTCCATGCATGCCTGTTTGAAAAGAGGGATTGTTCATTTCCTCCTTTTCATGAACAAAATCATCTTTTTGCAGGCATTCTGATATCTTGTGGCAAAACCTCCACTGAAGGGTAGAGTCCTGGGGAACTTCCCGGATTTTTTTTTTCTATTCCTTTGGTTGTTGCAACTTCAGTAATCCCAGTTTGTAGTTCAGCCTTTCTAATCCATGCTGGGATCTCTTTAATTAGAAATACTTCCTTTGACAGATTTGAGGAGTCATTCTCCCCAGCTGATTTGATCACTGGAATCTATTGCCTTGGTTCAGTTAAACAACCGTAGCAAAACTAACTTATTTGGTAGACAGATTCTGGATGTTCTACAAGCCTTCCTGCTGCCTGTGGATCAACTGAAATAAAATTCTGTCGCAAATCTTTGCAAGCAACAGCAGTTCGCCAGCATTAACAGCAATTTTCAATGATATTACACCGGTGTTGTAGTGACATGATTAATCCAGGATGGAAATAAACAACTACCCAAGGACTGGATAATCCTGCAGCTAAAAAGAGCTGGAGCTGCTAGATTCACCACTGCCTATGGTCTAAGAACAGCAGAGTGCTTAAACCATAAGACTATAAGACCATAATATACCGGAGCAGAAAAAGTTTTTATCAGATTCCTTCCCACCCTTCTTTTTAAATAAGGACCCAGAGTCCTCAACCACTCCTGATATGACATGCCCCTCGTCCTGGGATCATTCTTGTAAACTTCCTCTGGCCCCCTCCAATATGAGCACATCCTTCTTTACATACAGAGCCCAAAACCGCTCATAATATTCCAAATGTAGTCTGACCAGAGCTTTAGATAGCCTCAATGGTGTATCTAGTATTCTCACCCTCTTGAAATGAATACTAACATTGCATTAGCCTTCCTAACTGTCAAGTGAACCTTCATGTTAACTTTAAGAAAGCTCTGAATTAGGACTCCCATCTCACTTTGTGTTTCAGATTTCTGAAGCTTTTCCTATTTAGAAAATAGTCCACACCTCTATTCTTCCAACAAAGTGCATAACCTCAACTTTTCCACATTGTATTTTATTTACGACTTCTCTGCCCTCTCTCCTTTTGCCAGTCCAAGTCCTTCTGTAGCCTCCCCACTTACTTAACACTACCTGACACTCCACCCATCTTTGTGTCACCCGCAAACATAGCAACAATACCCTCAGTTCCTCCATCCAGATTGTTAATGGATGATGTGAATAATCATGATCCCAACATGACCCCCGCAAAACTCCACTAATCATCAGCTTCCATCCTGAAAAAGACACCTTTATCCATACTCTCTGCTTTCTGCAAATCAGCCAATCCTCTGTCCATGTCAGTACTTTGCTCCTAACACCATTGCCTTTTACTTATTTAGCCTACCGTGTGGCACCTTGTCAAAGGCCTTTCGGAAATTGAAATAGCTAACCCCCACTGGCTCTCCCTTGTCTAACTTGCTCATTACTTCCTCAAAGAATTCTATTGGATTTATTGACATGACCTCCCCTTGATGAAGCCATGCGGACTCTGCCCCAATTTATCGTGCAATTCCAAGTACTCTGCAATCTTATCCTTAATAATGGTCTCTAAAATTTTACCAATGACTAAGCTCAGGCTAACAGGCCTTTGTTTTCTGTATTCTGTCTCCCTCCCTTCTTAAACACGAATATTACATTAGCCATTTTCCAGGCCTCGGGAACCCTCCCTGACTTCAGTGATTCCTGGAGTCTCCTCGCTTTCTCATTTAGAACTCTGGCATGTTGTCCATCTGGTTTGGGTGATTTATCTACCTTCAGACCTTTCAGCTTCCCCAGCATCTTCTCCTGAGTGCTGGCCACTACACTCCTCTCTCCACCCTTGAAGTTCTGGTTTGCTGCTGCTGTCTTCTACTGTAAAAACTGATACAAACAATCTATTCAGCTTTTCAGCCATTTCTTTGTTCCCAATATTGCTTCTCCAGTCTCATTTTCAAATGGTTCAATGTCCACTCTTGCCTTTCTCTTACTTCCCAAATCCAACCAGCTTCTTGTGATCACCTTCTTGGCCTATCAACCCTTCATCAAACCTATCTCCAGCCACCTGTGATTTCCTCAACACCTCATCTCTCCACACCCTCTCACACTCTGCAAACTTGTGACGCCTTTACTCCATTTCTCGACTACTGCTTTCTGGCACAGCCCTTCCTGCCTAACACCCAGATAGTAACAATAACCATTAGATAAAATAATGTTATGCCTTTAGCATAATAAAACCTCCTAAGGTGCTTCACAGAACACCAAGCCACATAAGGAAATATTAGGTCAGATAACCAAATGTTTGTTCAAAGAGGAAGGTTTTTAGTAGCATTTCAAAGGATGAAAGAGAGGTGGAGAGGCAGAGAGAAATTCCAGAGCATATTGCTTGGGCAACTGAAAGCATGACTATCAATGATTGAGCAGTTAAAAGTGGAAATGTACTAGAGGCCATAATTAGAGGAGTGCTTCTGGCCTATTTATCTGGTTGAATGCTGGTAGGAAAATGGAGGAAAAAGAATTCAAATTATGCAATTTAGCAGGACCTTCATTTTAGCCGCACTTCCATGTTTCGGTGTCATTTCAAGCACATGCATCTCCACCATAGCCGCTTATTTATGGCATTTAAAGTGAAAGAGCAACACCTCAGAGGCACTGTGTAAATGAGCAAAATGTGGACTCAAAGATGGAAACCTGGTGTGTAATTTAAGTAATTATGCAAAACAAGAGGATATGTCATAGCAAAAAAAGTTAATCTCATTTTACAATCCCAGTGGCAAATTTAAGTTGGGTGCTAAATTCACATTTGAACGTATAAAAATGTTTCTTTACATGATGTACAGCCAATAAGTCAATATATGTTTTAAATCTTTTGGTAGGCAGTTTGTTAGTCACACCGATCTACAGATCATTGATGAAAACAGGATTAAACTATTATCGTAGAATTCCAATGTAAACGATTATATAAGTACATGCCATTATCATATTTAAGAGAGAGGAACTGGCAAAGCATATTGAATGACTTACAGACCTAACTAAGAACTGTTCATTTTTCTAACTGTATTATAACAGTCCATTATTAATAGAGCATTCAATTAAATGTATATCCTCACTTGACTCTTCATTGACTTCATGTATAACTAGAACATTATTTCTATCGAAGTGTGAAAATAGTTCGGATAACAGAAGTTCAATGAATTATTCTATAATCATCCACAAATATCTTCGACATAATTAAAAATCAATATGAAATGCATCTTTCCAGCATTATTAGAAACCTAGCATTAGCATTTTAAATAAATGGCTACCATTAATTTTGAAATATAGTACGAAGCTAGAGTATATAAAACCTAAAAGTGAATAGCACTTTTAAGTTTAAATTAGGTTCTTTATGAATGCATTTGGCAGGACAAAGTAAATAAACATGGGGAACTCTTGAAAGAGTACTGACGTAGGAATTACCAGAGCAATAGAAGTCATCAGCTACATGTGCAAAATGATCTTACATTGAATCGTGAGGGTTCAGCAATGAATCCAGAAACACCCTTTTAGCTTAACTGATGTAAGCAATGAGTAGCAGAAACATATTGACTGGTTAGGTTCAATCTGTGTTGAATTGGATACTCATATCTGGGTCTTAAGGATGTTGTCCTCAACATCAGAGTTAAAAAAGCAAAGTTGGCTGGAGTTCCTGTTCCTGAAAACTAACCAGTGATGTTTCTGGAAATGCTGTATGTTGTAAAATCTTAATTTGAGCCACCGCCTCTATGCTAGCTAATAGTACTGCAGAAGTTCTTCACTGTCAAAGAGGCATCTTACAAATGAGACATAATTCTGGTGCTCCACTCATCCTCTTAATTATTTGCAAAAGATCCTAGGGCATTATTTAAAAAAAAAGCACAAAAGCTCTCTCTAGTCTTCTCACTAATACTGATCTGTCAACTGACATTACCAAACAAAAAGAACACCGGGCCATTATCTCACTGTTGTTAGTGGAACAATTTCGAAATTGACTGTTGTGCTCTCCAATCACTACAGACACTACACGTATAAGTATTTTATTGTTTGTAAAGCATTTTGGAATATTCTGAGGCTGCACACAATGCTACATAAGTGCACGTCTTCCTTTCTTTAGCCCAAACATTGAGAATGGCTATTGGGAAGATGCAAAGCAAACTCATGGAAATATTTCCCTAGAAGAAATCACAATCTTCAGAACAGAAAAATGGAGAGAAAAGCATTGTTTTTTTTAAAGAAAAATTGCACATTATCAGAATAGTTCAGCAGTAGTCATATCTATATCTAAAAGCTGTAGAGTTAAATTGCATATTCTTAAAATCCTTTGAAATTGAGCGTTTGTATTAGTCACATCAGGAATCATAGTCTATTCTTTTACTGGACTTCCAGTGGAACTATGGGTGACAGGTGTGTGCTAAGGTGAGCAAAGCTAAGGAGAAGGTACAGACAGTGCCAGTTTACTCCATGCAGAAACCAGTCAATGTTGATTCCAATTGATGAGTGGTCCAGAGAATCAGGCCATTCTTCCTCAAGTGAGAGGATGATGGTTGGTAGCAGTACTTAAGCGTGATGTAATTCAAATGTCATTTGCAGGCAACGTATACACAGTAAAACAGCCATGAACAGAATGTTTTCGTACGCAATCGTGAAATGATAAAGAGGCCATTCAGCTCACCATGTCTATGCTGGTCCTTTGAAAGATCCCATTTCCTGCCCGTTCCCCATAGCCCTGCATTTATCCTCTTAACGCATTTATTTACAGTTCATAATCTGGAATTTTGAAAAACGCAAAATATCCCCCAGAAGGTATAAAGATATGGACTATCCACTGTATTTTAAATAATTACTGAGCATCAGTGAATGATCATTATAACCAGATATATCATCTCACATGAACAGACTGCATACTAAGGCAGCAGTAATGGACACAATATATTTAATGCATCCCCCTATCAGTTGAAATAATGTAGCAGAAATATTTTGCTACTTATTCACTTACCTTTGCACTGGACTTCAAAAATATGTAAACTAAGAACTGTTAAACACCCTGTAGTAAAATGTGCCTGACACTGGCAGCTTTAAATTCTGCAGAAACTACAGATAAGATCAGAGCAGTCTTGAGCTTTTTTTTTTAAATAGCCTAGACCTTTAGCCAAATTTAATAAAAAAAAGTTGGTCTTCTATTTTTTTTGGCTTCTTGTACTGCCATTTGTTAGCAACCACAGCATTTATCTTAAACCAGACTCATTCAATCTTTACGAGTGCTAGATTTTCATTTGGATTATGAAACAGCAGCAAAAAAACAAAAAAAACCCCTGAATTTAATAAAATCTAATGAATTAGACCTTTGGTGAGTTTAGTAATGAACTAATGAATCAGACATTTGCACAGTTCAGTTCTTAAGCTTCCACAACTTGTGAGGTGGATGCAGATTGGACAAAATTCCATAGAAGCACATTTATGCCAAAGAATACATGTACTAGGAAAGGTTTAACACAGGAAAATTGTGATGAGGAAGCATGAAATAAGAAAACCGTAATTTTCTCCCTCTATCTGTAATTGCAGACTGACCTTTCTAATAGGATAAAAATTTAGTTTAACTATATACCATTTGCAAAAAGCTTAGTTTAAGTCTATCATTGGAATTTAGGTAGGAACCAAATATATCATCAGTATAACGTTCTGTGGTGTTTGCACTTCCAGTAGCAGACATCTGGATTTGCTGCTTTCTTTCACATAGAAAGTAAACCCACACAGAGGCATTTACCATAAACTTGTTGCCGCACCCTTATTAAACTGTCAGCTTTTTTTGCTTTGTAGGTTTCTAGCTTCTGTTTAAATTACGTAAATAGTTCTGGAAAACCAGTGTCTGTGTCCCAGGGATGTATGATTCAAAAAGACAGAAATAGCATTGTAAGCACAGGAAACCTGTCAGGACCCAACTGAGGGAAACAAGCTAGCCAGTCCAGACACTATTTTTGCTGCTGTCTAGTAGAGTTAAATAGTCTCCACAGTTGTTCCAAACTATAGAATGGAAAATGAAATTAAATATATTGTAAAATTCAAACATGCTCTTACATTTCTGCATCAAACTAAGGAGAGAAGGGGGAAAAATGTTCAGGAAGGGATAAAAACTGAATTTGTTGTAAAAGATTCAGAAAGACCCTCTGGCAGTAAGTTACCAGTGAAACGTAAACTTATAACTGATCTGAATGAAGTGAAAGATTGTTTTTTAGTCAGGTCAGGACTGGGGTAGCCCACCATGGAACTGAATTCCCTTGGCTGTAATTGACTGTACACTGTGATAGCAACTCTCTTCTGGCACAAGTTCACAAGATACACCATACAGATCAAGCAATTTTTTGAGATGATGCATGAAACGTATCATCCAGGCAGAGAACTATTTCTGAACAGCCTCTGGCCAATGGCCTACCTCAATGTAGTCCTTGGCATGACCCCAATCTCTCTTGGCATCCAGATTGCCCAAGCTAAAACAATCCAGCTGTCTGAGGTGAATCTTAGCCACTGACCGACTAATTTTCCGAGTTACGAAATTAGACCCTGAAACAAAGATAACAGATAACATCAGTATAGTTATTCTAATTGTTTAATTGTATCAAAAGAGAAACAAAATTAATTTAACATTTGAAGAGTTACTAGATTTTTTCATATTATTGTATCATTTGTTAGTTGAGTAAACCCAGAAGCTGCAAACCAAACAGTCAAGAACTCCATTTATACTGGAAAAAAAACTTTCTAAAGCCTCTTAACAAAATACTTAATTTTTAATTTACTATTTATATCTCCAATTCAGGAGCAAAACTAATAATATTGGATGCAGCTGTAATCCTATAAAAATCAAATGCAGAATAATCCTATAAATACCAAGTGCAGATTCCCTAGAAATGTTTAAAGTTTCAAACTGAAGAAAGTTCAAAGATATAAAGTGGAAAGCAATGGGTTTTAAAACTTTCTTTATAAACTGCCTTTGCAGATAACATCAATTTTAAAACTGCATAAGTCAGTACCATACAGCAGCAATTATCAAAACAAAAAATTAAAGACACTAAATAGAATGGATCTGATGATTCACTGTATTGTCAAAAAATAAAGACTGAAACATTCTCATTAGAAAAATCTAATGCAACAATAGGAAGCTTATAGCACAAATGACAGAATGTTCATTTCCACAAGCTGCAGTAAATCTCTTAGTCAAATTTAAGAATATATTAAGTAACATTACTAATCCTGCAGAGGGGCTAAGACAATTATATGCAGATCCCATGTTGCTATTACATATCCGTGTTCTGTTAGCAGATTTTCCAGTTATATGAGGTGAACAGTAAAAAATAAGTGCCATTTTGTAACCAATTATTTATGATTCTTCTAATTCAACAACAGATTCAGTTGGACCCAGGTGCTACCTCATCCTTAGATAATTTTTATGCTGCAGCCCACTGCTTTTCTCTTTCTCACTAGGTTTGCTCCTGTAGTCTGTGCAAACTGTAACCCGATAGTAAAAACATGGGATTAAGATGCCAAGGTAATTGTACCTTAACTAGGTGTGAACAGCTGATTGAACAGCTGAATCCACTGAAATTATCCAAATTAGTTTAATACAATTTTAGGAATGTTTGTCAGTAACATCCAAGGAAAACAACGAATATTAGTAACCTGGGATAAACAGCTGGCTACAATAATCACAGGCAATGTAACTTGTGGGGACTGAACAAGACACATTCAAATTGCTGTAAAATCTACCAAAATCCAAAAGTTTTCATTTTTAATTTAGTCAAGTGTTTGAACTGCACAGAAGCAAAGAAAGATAAAAATGTTTCTTGTCTATTATAGACTAAGTATAAATTATTTTCCACCAACAAACTTGGTTAAAGCTTTTCGAATCAGACACCAAATCACTTAATAAATTTATTAACAGAGTCGTAACAGAAACACTTGAGGTTTAAATTCTTGAACTATATACACATGAAAATAGCTTTTAAACTTGCTTTGAAGTAAAAAAATTGAATCGATGAAAGTAATCTTTGGGATTTCGGATTTAACTGAAAATCACATTAGAATAAATGAAAACAAAATAGATTCATCAACATAAGGCAAGTTAACTTTGTTCCTGAACCCAATTTGAACTCTAGCTTGGTGGCTGCATTTTTCACTAGCCGCCATCTGCTGTTAAACTGGGTGATCTTCAACACTCCGGCACAGAATTGCCTTAGCCACGGCCTTGCACAGCTGGAAAGCTAAATGGACAGACACTGAGAATGCCATGGCTGACTGAACAGACTACTGAGATCAGAGAGATTACACCTAATTTGCTGGCTGAGGACTGCCAAAATCAACATTATGTAACAGCAGGTACTCAAATACGTATGGGTATATTTTCATAAAAGTATTCATTTTTCATTTAAAGACTTACTTTGTACTGTACATTTTGTGAATGTTTCTTTTTTAGCAATTTAAATTTTTAATAATTATACAAATAAGTATTTTTTATATATTGCTACCCATGTTTGTTTTTTTTTGAAAAATAAAATTTCTGGCAATTAGCCACACTATAATTGTGTTTGGAAAAATACTGGCAGGCAGGCATCTTACAACATAAATGTATCCTTTGTGCAATTTTATTACAAACTTGAGAAACTTTCCAAAGGCTTTTGATCTGAGCCCTAGCTGACAGCTAATGTATGCAAGACAGATGATACCAAAGTAAGCCAAGTGGGTTTCCTACTGCTTAAATATCTTATTTTGTCTTGATGACACAATTTTGCTGTTGTTTCACTTACTCATTTCAGACCGTAGAGAAAACTGCATGAGCGATGAAGGTTTTGCAAGCAAAAAGACAAATTCAGTCCCCTTTTCCTACCCCCAGCTTCACTTATAGAACTGGAGTCTCAAACAACTGAAAACCTACTGGCATACTACATTGCTCCTACAATATTCAATTCAAGGGTAGAACACAAGTTTTTAATGCCCACATGGTGTACTCTATCTGAATTCTGTTGTCATGATTTTGAAACTGAACACATTTCTCCACAGAGAGGTAGAAACCAGCAGTTTTTTGCAATCCACCTCAAAATGCCATTAACAGCTATGTCCTTCTAACCTCATGACTAGTCAATGGAGTTTATTTTTTAAAAGTTGCTTAATAATTGCATGTTAACTTTAGACCAATTCAAATTCACATTAAACTTGCATATTTATTACTTGGATAATCTGATGAGCAATTCCCAAAACACTGGTTAATATTCCAGTAATTTCATGTAACAAAACAATCTGATTGATTCACTCATTGTAAATCAGTGTTTCATTTAAAAATGAACAGCCCCTTTTCATTGTACATGCAAGGTTAGTGATTTTCATTTTCACCAGAAATGCATGTCTGAGGAAAGCCTTCATAATTCACTCATAATTAAAACAGTTTGTCAATCAAGTTTAGCACAGATTTCCATTATGAGTGGAAATGCAAGTGCAACAGAAGACTTAGACTTAGCATTGAATTATTGTGGAATTGCATCAGAGAAATCAATAGATGATTAGTTGAAATGGTGAAGAAGTTTGCTGAACAAGAAATCATCGTAGACAAAGAACCATAGTGAATCAAATTAAATTAGAAATGGCTTGGAAGATGCCAGGGAACATTTTCTAACTTCAAATGAGATCGTGTTGCCACTCCAACTCCAACTGAGGTGATCAACAATGCACATCAGCAAGGTCAATTGGAATTCTTGGAATGTCCTCTGTTAGGATTTAGTTCAACTCCAATTTTCTCCATGTTTGGACTGAATGCAGATTGCATTTCATTTTATATACTAACTGGGAGAGAAGTAGCCATTTGGTCCGTCAGGTTCACCATTCAATAAGCTCGTAGCTGATTTGATTGTTGCTTCAACTCCACATTCCCTGTGTATCCTTAATATCTTGTGACTCCCTAGTTAGTCAAAAATGTATCTCAAATGCTTGAAAAATATTAAAAGTCTCTGTCTCCACCACTCTCTGGGAAAGAAAATTCAATGGACTATGGCCTCCTGAAAGAAAGTATTTCTCATCATTGCCACCTTAAATGGGAGAGCCCTTTATGTTTTAACTGTGCCCCTTAGTCCTAGAAAGTCACAGGGGAAACATCCTTTCACATGTACCCTGTCAAGCTGACTCAGAACCTCATATGTTTTAAATCGAGTACTGTGTTCAGTTCTGGTCACCCTGTTATAGGAAGGATATTATTAAGCTAAAGAGGGTTCAGAAGAGATTTACCAGTATGTTGCCAGGTGTGGAAAGTTTGAGTTATAAAGACAGGCTGAGCATAGGAGGTTGAGAAGTGACCTTGTGGAGGTTTATAAAATCATGCGGGGTATAGCTAGGGTTAATGGCAGGAATCTTTTCTCTTGAATGGGGGATTTCAAGACTAGGGGGCATATTTTTAAAGTGAGAGGAGACAGATTTTAAAAAGACACGAGGGGCAAATATTTTAAACAGAGGGTGATTCGCATGTGAAATGAACTTTCTGAGGAAGTGGTGGATATAGGCGCCATTACAATGTTTACAAGACACTTAGACAAGTCCATTGATAGGAAACATTTGGAGGAATATGGCCAGGAGCAGGCAGGTGGGACTAGTTCAATTTGGGATTATGTTCGGTATGGACTGGTAGAACTGAAGGGTCTGTTTTCATGCTGTATGACTCTACGACTCTATAAGATCACCTTTCATTCTTCTAAACTGCAGGCCCATAATGTTGTTTCTTAATTAAGTCTAAACAAAAATGTACACAGGCACTCTAGATGTAGTCTTGTGCAATTGTAGTAAAATACCCCTACTTCTGTATTCCATTCATGTTTTAACTTAATCTGTTAACAATAGAATAGTACTATTTAATCTAACCATCAAACATTTCTTTGAAATGATCTTGCAACAACAGCAATGAAGAGTGAGCTATTGAATATTTTCAGTGGAGAGTTAGACAGAAGTTTGATTAACAGGGAATTAAGGGTTATAGGAAGTGGCAAAAAAGTGATGTTAAAGCCATAATCATTGACAGTCTTACTGAATGGCAGAGCAGGCTCAACAGACTAAACTAACGTAACTCTTCTTCGATTGCTTATGATCTTATGAAGTGTGCTTCCCTTGGCTTCCCAACCACAAAATCTGTTCTCTAACCACTGATTCCAACCCTTTCCTTGAGAACTCAGAAGATGAACCAAGCTGTTCAACTTGAGCAATTTGTCAGATATCTAGGTATCTATGTTATAAGGCCACTTATTTCCAATTCTATAATACTTCCCAAATCCACCCCTCTGCACTCAGCCATTACAATGCACTCCTGGCCAGCCTTCCATCATACACCATCTATAACCTTACATCTTATAAAATATTACTGGCACTGTCCTAAATTGCACCAGATCCATTCATTCATCACCTATGGACACTAACAAGGCTCCACATTGAGCAATGCACCATTTTAAAACTTGCATCCTTGTTTTTAAATCCTTAATGTTCCTGCCCCTTCCTCATTTCCGTAATCTCGTCCAGCCCAACAACCCTCCATAGTATCAATGCTGGCCTTTTGCTTAATCCTTAGTGTGTGCTGAGTTAGCTAATCTCAGCAAATGCAACAGTAGCAGCACAACAATTGGCTTCAATGTGACAGAATATGGACATAGTGGGGATAAGCATGGCCAGGATTCCTGCTTCCTACCGAACAAACCTGACTGAAAGGGCTTTATATGAAGTTAGAAGCACAAAGAGCAGAAGATCAGATCTACTTGTTACTTTATTCATAAAATAAAAGCGCATTCTGAAACATTTCAACTTGGACATTATGGGAAATTAATAAATAAACTTTTCTCAACTAAGCATGTTTACTTTCAGGATCCTCAATCCAATTGCAATGTATGTGTCATTTGTCATATGCATGAAATGAATTGAATTGAATTGAATTTATTGTCACATGTACCAAGGCACAGCGAAAAAGCTTTGTCTTGTGACCAATACAGACAGATCAGAATTAAGTAACATAGATAAGTAAATAATAGGTAAACAGTGGCAAAAACAAAAACACAGGTACAGATGAATGTTAAGATTCCCGAGTCCATTTGGTATTCTAACAACTGTAGGGTAGAAACTATTACAAAACCAGCTGCTGCATATGTTTAGGCTTCTGTACATTCTCCCCGATGATAGAGGTTGTAGAAAAACATTGCCAGGGTGGGATGGATCTTTGAGAATGCTGGCGGCCTTTCCTTGACAGCAGGCCTGGTAGATGGATTCTGTAGGTGGGAGGTTGGCCTTTGTGATTGTCCGGGCTGAGTTCACCACTCTCTGTAACCGTCTCCGATCTTGAATGTTACAGTTGCCAAACCAGGTAGTGATACATCCAGACAGAATGCTCCCGATGGCATACCTATAAAAGATGGCAAGGGTATTCATCGTCATGCTAAATTTCCTCAGCTGCCTAAGAAAGAAATGTTGTTGGGCCTTTGTAACAAGTGCATGAGGCTGGAGTTGATTAATGCCACGGCCAGCCTTTCAAAGCACTTCATGACCACTGAGGTTAGGGCCACTGGGCGGTAGTCATTGTGGATGACCACTCCCAGGGGCTTGACCACCTCTGTGCTGTTAATGTGTAGGTGGGCATGGGTCACATTCTGCTGAAAGTCAATAATGAGTTCCTTGGTTTTGCCAGCATTGAGAGCTAGGTTGTTCTCAGTGCACCATTTTTCCAGGTCTTCCACCTCACATGTGTAGTCTGTTTCATTGCCATCTGAGATTCGACTGACTATGGTGGTGTCATCAGCGAACTTGTAAATGGCATTAGTCTGGTATTTGGCGACGCAGTCATGGGTATACAGTGAGTACAATAGGGGGCTGAGTACACATTCCTGGGGGCTCCAGTGTTGAGTGTTAGTAAGGAAGAAATATTGTCCCCAATCTTCACTGATTGTGGCTTATGGGACAGGAAACTGAGGATCCAGTTGCAGAGAATGGGGCTTAGTCCAAGATCACTAAGTTTAGTAATCAGTCCCGAGGGGATAAGTGTTGAAGGCTGAACTGTAGTCGATGACTAGGATTCATACGTCGCTATTCTTGGTGTCAAGATGTTTTAGGGAGGAGTGAATGGCAAGTGATATGGCACCTGACATAGATCTGTTGGTCTGATAGGCAAATTGGAATGGGTCAAGAGTAGTGGGGAGGCTGGAGTTGATTAATGCCACGGCCAGCCTTTCAAAGCACTTCATGACCACTGAGGTTAGGGCCACTGGGCGGTAGTCATTGAGACATGCTGCATGAGCCTTCTTAGGCACAGGGATGATGTTGGTCCTCTTGAAACAGGCAGAGACAGTGGCCTCCTGCAGATGTACGAGAAAACCTCTACCAGTTGATCTGCGCATGCTCTGAGTGCACAACCTGGTACTCCATCTGGTCCCATCACTTTCCTTGGATTCACACGAAGGAAAACTGATCTGACCTCTGATGCAGTGAATGTTGGGATGGGTTAATCAGGACTTGTAGGGTTAGATGTTACCTCTCCACAGGAACTCTGCTCAAAGCGAGCATAGAAGGAGTTGAGACGATCTGGGAGGGATGTATCATCGTCTACTATCTTGCACTGTCTCTTTTTAGAACCTATGATGTCATTCAGTCCTTGCCATAGTCGCCGGATCTCTGCCTGGGTCACTAGTTTGGATCGGTATTGGTCCTTGACTTTCTTAACGGCTCTGCAAAGGTGGTACTTGGATTCCTTATATTTGAGTGGGTCTCCTGATCTGAAGGCCTCATGCCAAATGACAAGCATACAATGGGAAAGGTTCTGAGTTAGTAGCTTCTATAAATTGAAGTATAACGGGGTGAAAGCTTGAGTCAGTGGCCTTTCTCCACTGTCCTTTACGATGCCTGTACCAGGCATTAGCATGTCCCTTATAACCCAGTCCTGGACATTTGAAAATGCCAGACCATATTGCATGGGCAAGAACAACTCTTCACACTGGAAGACCAGCATGTTTGGTCAGACCAAAGAGCATCTTTCACAAAGTTGATCGCCCTCCAGGGGCAGTTGATGTATGTCCTAGTGTGTACATCCATGGAACAGTCCGGGGAGTATAGAGTCCTATATCATGGAGCTGTTTGGGATGAATCTCATCAAAAACAACTGCACCTTCTCTCTAGATCTCTTGTGCAAAGGTACATTCCAGAAGGAGATTGTGATTGTCTCTTTACCACAGCAGTTGTTATGAAGGCAGCATGCAGTAGTGCAAAGAGTTCAGGAAAATATTTGACTGAAAGTGCCCTTTTCACCATTAGCTGAGCTACACCTTGGTGTTTACTCAATTATAAGGCAAATGACATCGACTGCATCAAACAAAACCACTATCTTCTATCGCTGATGGGCCTCTTGGACAGTACATACTGACCAGTGCCCATAGATTGGGTGCTTTTCCTTCCAAAGTTTTCCATGAGGGACAGGCAATATGGCACGGTCCAACCATTTGAAGTGTTTTGCAGCAATGCGGCCAGACACATCCTTTGCAACACCAGCGACAGGGATAAACTCAGCAGGTAACGACACTTCTGTTTCTCTACCAAGGGTCCACAATCAGTTTAAAGCAGCCATCTGCAAAGGTGACCATCAGCATGAGGGTAACATTGCATATATTCATCTTCCTCTATCTAGGGTTTTGTACATGGTGCCCCTGCAGACACAATCCACCTCCAACCTCAACATAAAGCAGAAGATGACTGCTGTGGCACAGGCTCAGTTAAAAGGTAAGATCTGTGCCACATAGAATAACTTGAGAATACCTCCACTTGGCAGCCAATTTCTTAGATACAATGGAGATAGGGTACCCAGTTTCGGCCTCACCTTGGTGATGCATTCCTCTTAGCTTTTTAGTGGATCCCTGGCCCTCTGAATCATATCCCCAACACCTTCAGGTAATCTGCTGGAAGGCTGAAAGGATTGGCCCAGTTTCCAAAGATGATGCCATCCTCCTTGCCTGCATTTACCTTGATTTCCAACACCTAGCTATTACCTCCTTGCAGTTCAATAAAATATCCTGATTTACAATCAAACAATTGTCGACTTGGTCCAAAAACAGAAATTGCCAGAGAAACTCAGCAGGAATGGCAGCATCTATGGACAGAACGAAGAGTTAACTTTTCGGGTCTAGTCACCCTTCTTCAGAATGTCAGTCTTCAGTCAATTTGGTGTACTGGGGGATGACTACCATCTATGAAACTATAGTTTGGAGCCTTTTAATTCAATAAAAGAGAAAAAAAAACGCAGCCCATTGACAAAAGAGGAAAATGTTTCCAGGAGTTTTAAATCCACAGATCAAAAATATCTCTAGTATGCCACTAATTGGGATTTTCCTCAGATAAAGGAGGTTTGGGAACTGGATAAAGGTGATGTAGTTTGTGCTGTGAATGGCTGCACAGGTGAGAATGTTTGTTGTTACCAGTGGACCAAGAGGTACATTTCTAACTGTTGACATCGTTGTCCTTGATAAGTGAGTGTGTCACTCCAAAAGGAAAATAAAATGAATATAGGTAAATGATTTTTCTTTCTAAGTATATCCAAAAGCATCAGTAGTTGCGGAACTGATTAAATCTCATTAACATTGAACAAGTTCAAACAATATCATTAAGCTGTTTGGTTTTCTTTCAACAAATGAACTGCGTGTATGTGTAAAATTAGCCAGAGGTATGACATAATTATGCACAAGTGTGAAAGATGTGCATTGCTATTTGGTACATTCGTAATTCCGAAACAATTTTTTGACCCAAAGATTAAAATGATTAAAAAGATTAAGTTTCATTGCTAGTTGACATGCTTAAACCACCAATGTCCTTCAAACGTATTTGTCTTCTGTATATTGTCTAAATTCAATTCGGCTGTAGCATTGGGAATGTCCTTTTTACAGTATATCAGAATAGGTTGTCTGGCCCTTTGAGCCTACTCAGCCATTCAATAAGATCATCGCTGATCTTTTCGTGGTCTCAGATCCACTTACCCTTGCTCTGACCGTATCCCTTTCATTGTTCAAAAAAATCTACCTTAGTTTTAAAAATGTTTACTGAAGTCGCGTCAACTACTTCACTGGGCAGGGAATTCTATAGATTAACAACCCTCTGGATGAACAAGTTCCTTTTCAATTCAGTCCTAACTCTGCTCCTTCTAATCTTGAGGCTATGCCCTCTCTTGTCCGAGCTTCAGCCTCCAGTAGAAACATCCTCTCTACTTCTATTTTATTTATTCCCTTCATACTATTTTATTTTTCTATAAGATCCCCCCTCAATCCTCTGAATTCCAATGAATATAATCCCATTTTACTCAGTCTTTCCTCATAAGCCAATCCCCTCAACTCCAGAATCTACCCAGTGAACCTCCTCTTGTGCACCCTCTGGTGCTAGTACATCCTTTCTCAAGCAAGGAGACCAAAACTGCACACAGTACTCCAGGTGTGGCCTCACCAGCTGCATCATAATCTCCCTGCTTTTAAACTCAATCCCTTTTGCAATGAAGGACAAAATTCAATTTGCCTTCCTAATTTCTTGTTGTACCTGCAGACCAACTTTCTGTGATTCATGCACATGGACACCCAGGTCCTTCTGCATAGCAGCATGCTGTAACTTCTTACCATTCAAGTAATAATCTTTTTTACTGTTACTCCTACCAAAATGGATGACTTCACATTTACTTACATTGCATTCCATCTGCCAGACCTTTGCCCACTCACTCAACGTATCTATGTTCCTCTGCAATGTTTCACATTCCTCTGCACACTTTGCTCTACCACTAATTTAGTGTCATCTGCAAACTTTGACACACTACACATGTATGGTACAATTGAATATATCTTTAATTTTGTCCAGAAATTTGGAAAACTCTTTCTCAGAGCTGGCACAGGCATTACAGTTTGAATGGTCTCCCAGACTATATGATTCTAGGAATTAAAACAAAATAGTTCTTTAAGAATTGTGTTAGAACAACCAAAATACTCTTTTCTTTCTGTCAACATGCCATAGTGCACCATCATGTCTGAATACTGCAAGGAAGATAATAGGACAAAATGACAAAGTTAACCTTGTCAGATTGTGTATTGAAATTTACAAATCCATTTATTTCTTATATCATTGTTAGGAAAGGCATTAGGCCCATTGTATCTTTTTCAATTATGCACAAGGTACCTTTCTCATTTTCTGTCTCTTCAAATCAGTTGTATTTTCAGAATTTTGTTCCTACTATAATTTTATATTTGGCAAACATGTACATTGTTTAACCTCATAGGAATGTTGGGCTGTATTTAATATCCACCAATCCAAGATATATTTGCATCATAGCCTAAATTGCATTTAACCTTGCAAATGACTTGTTAATCTTTGGGGTACACATTACAGATAAAGGAAGATTAATGAAAAGGTACTGCATTTGCAGCCTAGAGATCTAGGCCCACTTACAGAGAGAAAAAAAAATTAACCAAGAAAATTGTTCTTTAAAATTCTAAAATGGCATCAATCAGAATTTCAATACTATTTTAAAAGCATTTAAAAAATGCTCAGATCTGCATTTTTGCATTTTCAATAATGTTATGTGGAACAAACACTCCTAAAAGGAGACAAGAATTTTAAACTTTTCATCTTGCACTCATTAGAACTAGGAGACAGGAAAATGACTTGATGTCCCTTTGTTCAAATGTTTTTCTTCAATTCTAGTTCCGTTACATGCAAGACAAAATGCTCAAATATTTGTCACCTTTTTGCAGTCTAACAAAGGACAACAATCAATGTATAATTACATTGCCACATATCTGGTCTAGATCACCGATTTCAACATGGAACCTTTTCAGAAGTAACTCAAAACTGATATCCTCTTCCTCAATATAACGGCAGTGTATGGCATTAGCATACTGGTCTTCTAGTAAAAATACTGAGAGCACTGTCACATTTGGGTCAGCAGCTTCTTACTGCAATGGAACTGACCTTTCAGAATATACATGAATGTAATAGCTCATAGTGACACCAAATCCATGGCCTCCTTTACTTTTTTAAAACTATCCATAAACATGGCAAATGATCCAAACTGCAGACAATGCCTTTTGGTGTGCATGCTTTGGATACTTCGATGTGGTTATATATTAAAAACACTTTATCCAAGTACTCTTGTCAGTGAGCCAGGCAAACTGACACAGAATTTGATTTACAGCTTAACTTGATTTTATGAACAAAATATTTCTTACTAAAAACACGATGCAAGCATTTCCTAACTTCCCACAATATTTACTCTCTATCTAGCTGAGGAAGAATATAAGCTGCAACGATTCATGTGTTTGAGCTCTGCCAATAGAATCTCCTTCCTCTCCAACGTAGGTCTGGCTCTCTTCCATGAAGGTTGTTCTTACAGGGGTCAGAGTGGATCTTCTCTCTCTCTCTCTCTCTCTCTCTCTGTGTCTCTCTCCCCCCAGATGGATGAAGCTCCACTGCTGGGCCAGGTCAAGCCTTCGCTACGGGATGGCATTCAGGTAGGGTGTTCTTAACCTCTCCTTGCTCCTGACTTTCCAGATCGTTCTGTGGCCTTTAGCCAGTGGGATCATGAGCTGGATTAAAATTATCCAATGGAATCATGCCAACTTTCCTCACTGTTGCCATGTGGGGAGGTGTACTGAGGCAGTCAAGATGTCAAAATGTCTGATCGACTTTTCTCCAATACAAAACCTTTGGGCTGGTTGTAACTGGAAACTCTGTAACTGTTTGATCTTCCTCTCTTCTCTGTAGCGGATATCTGATGGCTGCTGTTCAATTTAGTTTGGCTAATTTTCAGACAGGCTGAATCTCTGCGACTGTGGGTCAATCTAGAATGTCCAATTCTGGGCCTGTGATCGTTTGACCATACTTTGTTACAAGTTAATCATTTTTGCACCCGAGAAATCACCTGCGCTAACCATGTGAAGCTTATGTTAGAATATCATTCAGTCAACTATCTCAAAGGCTGGCATGTTAGTACCTTACTGACACCTTAAATAGTCAATGAATTTCTTCAAAATTATGTTCAACCTGTTTGGGTGTACTTGGGTGTTACATTCAACCACTCATTAACCTACCAAATAAATCTATGAAAACTACTCAACAAGTCAAAGCCTGATTAAGCCTTTATCACTAAACATGCTAACTCACATGTAATTTAGAAACTGACGAACACTGAAAAAACTCATATTGGTCATTCACTTTAATTTACTTGATCCAGCAAAAGCATAATTTTGCTTAAGACATTCAAAATAGCCAAGCTTAATATTGGCAAAACATCTTTGTTTACACCTTTAGTGGATATGCCGAGTTTTCAACCAGGTATGATAGATTCAGGATTTAAACGTTGGGCAGCTAGGGGTATATCTTGCATGGGTGATTTAGTTGAGGGAGATGTAATGATGTCCTTCGACCAGTTAGTACGGAAGTACGAGTTACCTAATAGAGACCTCTTTCGTTTTTTTCAAGTTAGGGATTTTATTTTAAAAAAACCCATGCATTTGACTGATCCCTACAAATCTGACACAGAAAGAGGGGTACCAAGGGCTAAGAGTACACTCTCTGTCAGTACTCTATATCACCAATTGGGGGGTGCCACCTCAGATGAGTCTGATCGACTCTGCAAGATGTGGGAAAGAGAGCTGGGTGTTGAAGTTTCTTCAGAGGCATGGGAGAATATTTGGGAGAATGCAAGGAAGATATCAATTTGCAATAGGACCCATGGTTTACAGTTGAAGATTCTCCACAGGGTCCACTTAGCCCCAGACCGTTTGTCAAAATTTAAACCAGGGGTATCTTCAGCATGTCCCAAGTGCAAGGTCTATACGGGTACTCTTACCCATTGTCTTTGGTCTTGTGACAGGCTTCAAACATATAGGAACGCTGTGGTGGGTGAAATGGAGAGGATTTTAGGTGTAGGGGTGGAGAAGGACCCTATTTTGCTCCTTTTGGGCCTACCCATTGCATTTCCTGCAGACTCGCATAAGGAAAAACTTTTCAATATTCTTACATTCTGTGCAAGGAAGAATATCATGCTAGGTTGGATATCAGAAAACCCCGCAGGCCTGTCGAGTTGGTGGAAGATTGTTGTGGAGCATATTCCCCTGGATTTTCTTACAAATATGGTACACCACAAAACTGAGAATTTTTACAAGACATGGCAACCCTTTTTGAAATACCTGGAAACAGATTTATCTGCCACACTAACAAGGGCTTTTATATAGCCATAACGATTGTGTTTCAGGAGGAACTGTGAATGTATGAGTGTTTTGTTTGGCTGGGCTGAGTTATTACAATTTATTTGTTTGTTGTTAGGCATTTATTTAGTTAGTTAAATAGCTAGTTTAGGTTTTTTTTTAATTTTATACTTCTCTATATATGTTTATACATCCGTATAGGACGGTGGGTTGGGGAATTTCTTTTTTATTATTTGGGTTTAGTTTTGTACTATTTTTATACTATTTTGAATTGCATTGTTTTGTATTTGTTGTAATATTTAAAAATCTATTTTTTCTTAATAAAAATATTATTTTTAAAAAAAGCCAAGCTATTGTAAATACATTGCCTTTTCCTGGTTTACACAAAAAAAAGTGCACAGCAGATGTTTCTGTGAATCACCATATCATTGACGAGGATTAAAGAGACCATTATGTATTCGGGTGCATATTAACCTTTGGACAGGAACAATGTGTCTCAAATCTTAACCTCTGAGGTACTTCTGATGGTAGCAAATGCCCTTAAGGACAAATATAAGCCATGCCCCATCTAACTATGTCACTGAAACATGCCAATAACTGAAGTCTTTATTGCTGGCAATTACAATACCAGAAGATGACTGAAATTATATGCTGAGTCGCTGAACACTAAGTAAATAAACAGACATAGAAATCTACACTATTTATTATGGACTAATTCACTTTGAATTTTGCGATGTTTTGTTCTCAACACATCACCGTTTATATTATTTGTTTATCTTCTTCAAAAAGATTCAGACTTACTTATCAATTTATTTTTGGAGTCTGTTATCAAATCTGAAGTTAGAGTACAACAAAAAGACTTGTAGTAAAATTGATCCTATGAAATCTGTTACCTTGAAAATCACAGGCCTTTTCACTTCAATTACATTTTATTTATTGTACTTCTGGTTGTTGTGACAATCAAGTAACTCAAATACAAATGGCAATACTTGATGGTGCCTAAGTATGGTTTCCAATAAATGAACACTCAATTTATGATACAGGTGTGGGTGTTTATCTCAAAACCATATGAAGGTATCTAATAGACAGCCTTTCATCCGTGCTCAAAATGATTCTGATTAATGTTGTTATTTCTACTACATGCAGGCTATAAGTAGTGTCTGCAATAAAAATGAGATACTTTTAACCACTGCAGACTTCTCTGCAAACTAAGCCCAAATAATATGCACAGTTATATTCAAAATCATGGGGCTGGGTTTTACATCCTCCAAAATAAAAGTTGGATCCTCATAAACCAATGTTAAATAAAGCAAAACCAAAATAATAAAAATTTTCCAGGCAGCCGTAGAGAAGTGAGGGACAGTTGTCTACACCTCAATGGGAGCAAGTCCCATCCTCAAGATGCCAACTTGACTGGTGAGCAACTTGAGCAGTTTCAGCAGGGCCAGACTATACCTCAATGGAAATAAGTCCCATCCTCAAGGTGACAACCTGACTGGTTAAAAATCACACAATACCATGTTATAGTCCAACAGAATTATTCGGAAGCACTAGCTTTCAGAGCGCTGCTCCTTTAGGTAGTTGTACAGCATAAGACACAGAATTTATAGCAAAAGATTAGTGTCATGCAATTGAAATGATATATTGAACAAATCTGGAGTGTTGTTAAATCTTTCATCTTTTAGAATGGGTTGCAGGTTTCAGTTCATTAATATGTAAATCCCATATCATTTTCTCAAGATTGGGTTTTACAACAAAAGGTGACACCTCAGCTCAGACAATGCATTAGAGGTTGAGGTTAGAGTCTATCTGTATCTCAATCTTGAGTCAGACTGGTTCTATTTCAAAAGTTGAATTTACAAAATATTACATGTATTGACTACCTGCAGAATGTGCAATTTTTGAGCAAAATAGAATGTATTCGCAAACATAATTCTGCAAATACAAATTCACCCATAGACTTCTATGTGTGTGCACATGCATGGGAGAGTGTGTGTGCGCGCGAGTGTGACGGGTGAGCAGTTTGAGCAGTTTCAGCAGGGCCAGATTTCAATAGTAGGTGCTACTTGGATTGCAAGGCAGGAGCCATTAAAAACCCATTTATGAGTTACAATTCCTACCAACAAAGTAATGGATTATTAACTTACTCCCCATCTACATTGGCTTTCCAAAGTTTCATGAAAAGGTTTGGGTGAAGAACTGTAAACTAAAATATCAGGGGTTCGTTCAACTGGATGATTGAGGGCTTCCAAAGGATCGCTTCAAGAACCTAATTTCATTTCTTTAAAAAAAAAGTGAATTAATCTCAGCCACCAGATTTTACACATACTGAATTCAGTAGCCTTGAAGTTTTGTGCACTGTGCGCATTACCCCTATGGGAACTAAAAAAAACTGGAATCAGAAGTCACCTTTTTTAGATATCAGTGCATATGCAATTGCTGAACCCTGAATAAAGAAATTAAATGGTAGTTAGGGGATTCAGTTAGTTTCATCACTAAATTATTGTAGTACAAATCTATAAACAATTCCAAGGAAAAAAATGTGGACTGTTTCTCTCAAGGAGGTGGCAGAATTAATTAGAAATGTCTGATTCTGTAAAGAAAATGAAAACGCGGCTACAAATCTTTTAATTGTCTACAGAAATAAAACTCAATATTTTTTTTGAAAAGCAGAGGTTTTCATATTACTGATTTTTTTCAAATTTATCCTGTTAGTCTTACTTGCTTTAGTGATCTCTTTCCTCAGACCTGCAGTGGCTAACTGACTTACCCATCCCTCTCAGCGCACCATTCTGCCACTGATTTCTCAGACTGGTAGAATCTTATTGTACAAAAGCATGCCATTCAACATCCAAATGTACGCTGGCTCTTCAAAAGAAATTCAATTAGACCCACACTCCTACTCTTTTGCCATGCCCAGGCAACAATTCCCTTTAGGCATTTATCCAATTACCTTATGCAAATTACTACTCAATCTGCAAACATAAGATTTTCAGGTAGTACATTTCAGATAATAAAAAAATGGAGAATAAATTGTTAATTTTCCCAAATCTATGTCATGCAGTTAATAACATCCTTCCTAGCACAAACAGATTTTGCCTCATCTACTCTTGCACAGCATTTTTAAAATTTTGAACACCACTATTAAATTTCCCTTAATGTTTATGCTTAATTTGAGTTTAACATGTCTCAATGCACAACTTTTGTGATCATTTATATAAACGATTTGGATGAGAATATAGGAGATATGGTGAGTAAGCTTGCAGATGACACCAACATTGGTGGTTAAGTGAACAGCAAGGAAGATTATCTAAGATCATGAAAATTGGGTCAAGGGGCTGAGGAGGGGCAGTTGGAGTTTAGATTAGATTCCCTACAGTACGGAAACAGGCCCTTTGGTCCAACAAGTCCACACCGACCTTCCAAACAGTGACCCACCCAGATCCATTCCCCTACCCTACATTTACCCCTGACCAGTGCACTAACACTATGGGCAAATTAGTGTGGCCAATCACCTGACCTGCACATCTTTTGGATTGTGTGAGGAAAATGGAGCGCCCGGAGGAAATCCACGCAGACACGGGGAGAATGTGCAAACTCCACACAGACAGTCACCTGAGGTGGGAATCAAACCCAGGTCCCTGGCACTGTGAGGCAATGGTGTTAGCCACTGAGCCACTGTGTCGCCCATGCATTGGATAAATGTAAGGTATTGCATTGTGGCAAAACAAACAAGAGCAGAACTTATACAATTAATGTAGGGCCCTGGGTAGTGTTGAAGAACAGAGAGGCCTAATGTTTCAGGTACATAATTCTCTGAAATTTGTGTCATGGGTAGACGGGACGGGACGGGACGGGGGTGGTTAAGAAGGTGTTTAACACTCTTGCCTTCATAGCTCAGATCTTTGAGTACTGGAATTGGAACATGATGTTGAGGTTACACAGGATGTTGGTGAGGCCTCTCCTGTGCAGTCCTGGTTTCCCCACTATATGAAATGGAGAGTTTGAGTTATAAAAATAGGCTGGACAGGCTAGGGGTTTTTCCACTGCAGCAAAGGAGGTTGAGGAGTGACCTTTTTAGAGGTTTATAAAATCATGAGGGGCATAGATAAGGCGAATGGCAAGGGTTTTTCCTTAGGGTGGAGGAGCTCAAAACTAGGGGGCTCAGTTTCAAAGTGAGGGGAGAAAGTTTTAAAAAGGACATGAGTGTTAACTTTTTTACACAGATGGTGGGTGTGTGGAACAAACTGCTAAAGGAATGCAGGTACAGTTACAATATTTAAAAGATATTTGGATAAGTACATTAATATGAAAGGTTTGGATAGATATGGGCCAAACTCAGGCAAGTTGGACTAGTTTAGTTTGATAATATGGTCGGCATGGAGTAGTTGGATCAAAGGGTCTTATTTCCATGTTGTCTGACTCCATGACCCTATAACTGCAAACTGCTCATAGGCTTTGGTATCACTAAAATTGATATATATTGCTGCCTTTGTTTTTTTTTACCTTGGTCACAAGCCAATTCTCCCTGCAGGTCACCCACATCAGCTGTGCCCTGCATCCAAGTCTTTCTCTAGTTTTGTTCCTATCTCCCCCTTCACCTACCCAAATGTACCTTGACCATGAGATCCACCTCTTTGATCCCTTGGTCAAACTAATTCAACTAACTTGCTGCCTATCAAACACTGTTCTATGTCATTATGGTAACTAACATTGTAAAAGGTTCCCCAACCTCAGATACTGCAAGACAATGTCTGCTAACACGCCAAAGCTCTCTCAGTGTGCATGTGCAAAACATGCGTGAGGTACCCCTGACAAATACTGCCACTGACACACTTCCATCAAATTCGCTCAAGTTTAGTGTGTTCATTTGTGGGTGCTGCAATGTTTTGTTTTATCGGTTAAGCATTTCACACAAAGTGTGCAAGCATAGAACTCTCTGCATGCACCATGTGAACATTTCAGGGGTGTCAGGAGGCAGAGCTACATGGTAAATCACACCCTTCTCCTCTAACATCACTTCTTCATGTTTCCTCATTAATGAGACTGCCCTTGCCTGGTTCCACTCCCATATATCCAACCAAAGGCATCTCCAGCAATGGATTATCTTTCTGTCCTTGCCTTTGGACTAATGTAAGGATCTGTCACATTTCCCCTCACATACAAAAAGCTGCACCTTTATGAATAAATGTCAGATCCAGGGTCAGGTTCCACACACATGCTGATGACAACAAAATCCATTTCTCCATCTCCTGTTTCAACTCTTTCAACGTTAGTGCTGTCAGACTGCTGTTTGATGCCCATTCTTGGAAAAACCACAGTTTGACCAAGTTTTTAGTCATCTCTCCAAATAGTTTCATCTTTAGTTCAGCATTCAGTTTTCTCGTTTTGCCTTTGTGAAGGACAATGTGACCATTTCCTGCATCAAAGGCACTATACAAATTCCTTGGTGATTTTGGCTGTCGCAGTAGCTACCTATTATGGTACTTACATTAACCACAGTGCCATTGTAAGCGGATTCAGTGGAGCAAGGTGTCTTCTTTTAGAAGTTAAATTGGCCTTAATTTCCGAATGCCTTTTACGTTAGTCATGTACGTTATTATAGCTCTGTGATCCAGAAGTAGCATTTCTTTTCAACAGGAGTGATTTAATGATTTGAAGATTTCATCAGTATTTGATTAATCATAGATATAAGGTTGCAGCATTGTTGCTGCATCTTCTGGCCTAGGTAGCACTGTCTCCCTTTGATATATTTAAGTGCCTACCCTGCATATTTATTACGACCCAAGGAATAAACTCTACCAGGACATTATAGGATTTTAGGTGGAAGCTTCATCCCAAGTCACTTGCAATGGAATCAGAAGAACCCAACCCCTATTATTTATCTGTCTGAGATCTGCTAACTTAAACACAGATTCAAACTTAAACCTGAGATATTCTTCTTTGTTTTGTTCAACTACTTAGTGTCAGGTGACAATGTTGAGGTGGTAGAAAGTTCAAACCATGAAATTCTGTACCAGCACATTGATAGTTGTCTTTGAACAGCGCAGACTTGATGGGCCAAAGGGCCTTATTCTATGCTGTAGACCTCTATGACTCTATTCAGCAATTAAACCTTATATTAAAGTCAGGTGATCAAGTGTGATGACAACATGAACTCTTAATAACCTGTTTTAATAAGAACTTTAAATAGCACAAGGCAGCTGCCATGTCACACCCAATTGTAAACATTGAGAAAAAATACTTTTATGTGGAGCAAATTTCATTTTGGAACCACCTACAGCCTGGAGGTACAAGCAACACTAGAATGAACCCAAACTGCTTTTCTCATGGACAGAAAAGGATTGATTTGCACAGAACTGAGTTTCTGGTACCAATGGATCAACCTTTCCATTTTGCATTCGAGATGATTATTACGATCCAACCACTGTGGGATGTCAGAAAGCCCATTCTCGTCAAGAACATGGGTTTCTTTTGGCTTAAGGTGGAATTCTCTAGTGGCAGAATACTGAAAGTAGCACCAAGGGATCATGTCACAAATCCATCATTTATGCAAATAAAATTTGGCAGGAGTCCACAACGTTAACATTAAAAAGATCCAAAATAACTTGTTTTCCTCAGCAGGGAGGAAAGTAATTATGGTTTCTTCTGCTTCAGTTAATGATTACTCATGAATATCAAAAGAATTGGAGGAAGCATAAATAAACTTTCTTCCACATGAAATTCTTAGACACTAATGAATGTAACAAAACCTTTGTGAGCCTTGTTCTGAAATGTTGCCTTGAAACCAATCATTACACTTCTCCCACCTGCTTCACATAATGAATAGTCTTGCTAGAAGTGCAGCTCTAAGATAGAACTTGCTGCTGAAAAGTGTCTCCTGCCATATCTTTAAAGTCTAAACAATGAGAACTCTGAGCTTTTCTGAATACCAGTGTCAAATATGCATGATGTCAATTACAGTGAGCAAGAATTTAAGTTACTTTACACATTCATGCTACATTCCATCCATACCTTTAGCAAAATGACATCCTTACCACCCAAATTCCCCTAACCATTATCCCCAAATCCACAATCCTATCCTTACTCAATCTCAATCTACAGATGGTCTCTCTGAGCCATACCTTTTTGAGAATATATCAGACACCTAACAAAATGTAACATAATGCGAATTATTTCCTCTGCATAAGTAAAATGGTAAGAACAGTAAGCTTAAGTTAATTCAAATAGATCAAGCAATTCCATTGTATATTGCTATGCTTAATATTTCAGTCACCATTCATGCTTTATCTAATTTATAATTCTCACGCAGCAAACTTACATGCTTAATTTCAAGTAGTGCATAATGAAATGACCAAAGAGTGATATAGCCACATACAACATTCATAAATAAATCAATCATATTTGTACATTCATTAAATTATCCTCTTTCAGATTTATAAAGGAAGTATCAACCTGAATATTGGCATTATCAAAAATTTAATGGCAAGATTAAAACAAGATTGTATAGTAATTTGGACAGTAAAATTGAGCAAGGCTTTTCATAGCCTTGCATCATGGCAGCTTTGGTCAACTGGTTTAATGGGTGTTTAGTCTGATCATCTCAATAAAAAATTTTTTTTACCATCCACATTGGCCAGATTTATTAGAAAATGTCCACTTGATCTAAGAAAAATGAGAGAAATATTAGAAGGGGTGGATGTTTTGGCTCTGAAGCCTGTTCTCCAATCCAATTTAGTGTTGTCTGCCCCTCGATTATGACATCTAATGAGGATTTTCTGTCCTGGGTTTTTATGTAACTGAACTGGCTGATTTTCAATCCACAAAGTTTTGACTACATGGGATTATATGTTCCATAAACTGTTGTGACTTGGACTGGAGATTTGCTGTTTTTCCCCTTTCCCTTTCTGCTGTCGCTCTGTCCCATCGTTAAGACATTGCAACTCAATGTGTGATGCAGCTTGATGGACATAATATTTCCATTTTAAATGATAGATGTCAGGTTCCTTCTAGCCATTGGTGTTAATGCCGCAGTGTTTCAAAGAAAGCTTTAATGCATCTTTAAAGAATTTGCTATGTTTTCCCATGGAATACAGGTTATTTGAGAATGGGGAGAATTGGACCAGGACAGGAGACATTTTTGGACGATTTGAAGATGGTTTCCAGTGAATAAAAGGACTTCCCAGGGTTTTTCCCTGAATGCTTATGGAGCTGGCTTCATGAAGGAAATGAGTGTGTATTTGATGGTACTTCCATTGAATTGAAAGAATGTCATGGAGGTATTGCCATCCCAAGTTGCCCTTGAGAAGTTGGTCGTAAGATGCTTTCTTGACCCACTGCACACCCATAATGAATGAGAAAGCGAGTTGCAGGATTCTGACTCAGCAACAGTGAAGAAGCTGCATTTTTTTCCATTTGAATCCAAAAGATAAATTCATGGAGGCTTGATGTAAGCCAAAACCCACCAGCTTTGAATAACTCAGCTGGAATACCATTGAGATCACAAGAATGCATTTAGAGTCATAGAGAGGTACAGCCTGGAAACAGACCCTCCGGTCCAACCTGTCCATGCCAACCAGATATCCCAACCCAATCTAGTCTCACCTGCCAGAACCCGGCCCATATCCCTCCAAACTCTTCCTATTCATATATCCATCCAAATGCCTCTTAAATGTTGCAATTGTACCAGCCTCCACCACATCCTCTGGCAGCTCATTCCATACATGTATCACTCTCTGTGTGAAAAAAGTTGCCCCTTGGGTCTCTTTTATATCTTTCCCCTCTCACCCTAAACCTATGCCCTCTAGTTCTGGACTCCCCGACCCCAGGAAAAAGACTTTGTCT